>NW_008618310.1:52659-57590 GCF_000691845.1 Merops nubicus
GTTGGTTCAACCTGATTATCTCAAGGGTCTTTTCCAACCAAAACAATTCTATGATTCCAAGAGTAGATCATCCCTGTGTTCTGCAACTTTGAATTAGGAAACTTTTCCCAGAAAGACAGCTGATTTATTGAAATGAGGGATGACAATGAAAAAGGGATGTTCTGATGGGATAGACAGCTGATTTATTTATTATTTTTTTTTTCCTCCAGGAAAAACAATGAAAAAGGGATGTTCTGATGGGAACTTCAGGGTTCTGAGGAGAAAAACCACAGTGTCCATGTCAGTGCTGGCAACACCAAGTGCTTACACCACCTGTCCTGACATTACCTTCTTCTTCTAAAGAATCCTAACAGAATTTACACTAAGAGTTAAAACCTAAGCACTTATAAAAGCAGAACTTGCTCAACGCTCCCTGATTTTCACTTTATTTTCTGGGAAGTTAAAATTAAGGTTGGTTTGGGGTTTTTTTGGTTGTTTTTGAAGCACTTCTAAAAGCAAAACTTGCTCAATGCTCCCTGATTTTCACTTTATTTTCTAGGAAGTTAAAATTAAGGTTGGTTTGGGTTTTTTGGTTGTTTTTTTTTTTCCCCCTTTTTGTGCATAAGCAATTTTTAAATTGTGTAATTCCCTTCAGAAGCAGAGGCTGCTCTGGAACGTCTAGGGAATCACTGATTACAGAAGTGATGTGATGAAGATACTTTGGATGGCAGGAATATGACTAATAAATCTGCCCATTTAGCTCCTGTCTTTTCTTCTGCTGTTCCCAATGTTCTTCCTCTGCTAAAATCTCCAGCTCTTCCAGTCTACAGCCTTCTCTTTGGCAAAGGAACAAACTCAAGAGGTTTTTGGAGCAGAAGGTTCCTCCTTTTCTCCCCTAGTCTGAGTCAATGGTAGAAATGAGCCTTTGTTAAGGAAGTTTAAGTGCTTAACCCCCAGCACCAGCACACAGCATTATGTGGGAGTCACACACAAGGAGCAGCAGCTTTTAGGTCTTGCTGAGAAGTGCACTGAATTGCTGCCCACTGACAATAACAGCAACAATCTCACTTTTTAAGCTCAGCTCATCTGAACACCTTTAAGATATCGACAAAACCATCAATATTTTATTTTTAGTTATCCTTTCAGATGCATGCCCAGAGTCATTCTGGACAGCAGGGTTTAGAAAGAGAAGTTATCCTGAGTTCTTCCATTGAAGATTGCTGAAAAAGCTTGAAGGTTGCTACAAAAGGAAAAGAAAGCCCATATATTTTGCAGCCATAGCATTGGCATGAGAAGTCCAGCAGTGAGTGGCTCTAAAATACAATGGGCTTGATTCTCTCAGGCCTTCTCAAAAGGGTACTTAAAGCACGAGCTTGTGGGTGGCTAAAAGCTTATAGAGGAATTGAAACATGAGGCACATCTTAACATCCACCATCTCTGCATCCAGCATGGAACGTGCTGCCCACCTCCATCACACCCAACCCCACCCTCTGCTCCCCAAAAGCCCCAGGCTTTCCTGCCCCAGCCCTCCCACCTCCTCACAGCCACCAAAGATGCCACTCTGGGGAGACTTGCTTTGACTTCTGCACGTCCACCTCCATGAATGCTTCCAGGCTTTTCTTTTCCACTCTGCATCCCCAGGAGTGAAAGGAGAAAGCCACGAGCCACCGATGTCTCATGCAGGCAAGTACTTTAAGCAACTAAAACCAGCTTATCTGTCTCAAAATCCCAAAGCTCCTGAACCTTCTGAAGCCCAGTCAGATGTCACAAAAGCCCAGGTCTATCTTCCTCCTTTGACTGGCATATTTCACACTCCCCTCTCTTGCTCACAATGTCCCTGCAGAAACAAGGATGACAAGCTGCTGTCACAATGAGATTCAGAATGCAGCCCCATTAAATAATTCCTCAGGTTTTCTCCAGCACAAAAGGAAAATAAAGTTGATGCGCGAAATGGCCCCAACAAAATTTAATATAGGAGAAATACAAATGAGGCATAAAAGAAACAGAACTCCAACTATGGGGGGTTTTATTGCTGTTTTGCCTTGCAAAGTGAAGAGAAAGAACTGATCAGCTAGTGAGATGCTGGCAGGCTTAGCAGGCAGGAGGAAACGGGGTCTTGGTACATTGCTCATGACATTTCAAGACCAGATCTCAGCTTCATGCCAGAACTACAGAACTCTTGGGTTTTTTTAAGAGCAGGAGTGCTTAGTCACAGAACAAACTTTTAAACTTAATTGTGCGTGCTTGCAAACAGATGGAGGCAGGGTGCCAGGACTTCTGTCCCTGCACAAAACATTTCTGGGAGGTACCTGTGTATTTTCCACCCATAATTTGCCAGGGACTCACAACGTTGTTTTCCATCCCAAATAATTTTTAGGGAGCTAATGGCCAGATGGAGGCAGGACAATAATGTCAGCTTTTACTACTGGACAATGAAATATTTTTCTCTTGAGCACAGTCACAGCATGAAAGGAAGAAGGAGAAAGGAGATGCACTTACTGCTTCCATATGCTCCATCAGAGTGACCAGCTGTACTGCCAGCAGGAGGTCACCTGTGCCCATGTTTCTGAGATATAAAGGCATTACTTGCCTTCATCATATGCTTTTGTGCTGGAGGTAGTTTCCAGAGCTGTTCTGGAAACATCAGAGGGACCAGAAATGTTTGAAATCACTGTTCTTCTTCTCTCCAAACTCATCCTGTGGTGGCCATGGGGTGGACAACCCCACACAGGGCAGCTCACTGCACCTCAGGACTGTTGGTCCCTGCTCCTGAGCAATTGGAGCCTGGCTGTGTAGGACTCGAGGAGCTAGGGAGTAATAGGTTTTGATTTGATTTTACTTTTTTCTTGTCTCAGAATCAGGCTCATTTAATTCCTTCAAGCAAGCTTTTAAAATGCTGTGCTGCTATCCAGCTAAACTAGTGCTGTCAAAGTGTCCAGTTCTCCATGCTTAGAGGAGCAACGAGGAATGTTTTAGTCCTCATTCCTCCTTTTGTTACTCCAGAAAGAGCCTCCTTCCCCCAATTTTGATGGCAATTAGACTTTTCTTTCAGCCTGCACCTAAAGTACAGTGCAGTTGTGAGCACCAGTTTGGGATTATGATTACAGAGGCTGCAAAAGGAAGGGACAAGGGGGACAAAAGAGGCTTTGCTAACACTGACTGGTAGCTGTGAAGGGCTGTCAGGTAGACTGCAATGTAACGTTTTCCCCATGACATTTACAGGGAAAAGGAGAAAGCATCCAAGCTGGAATAACCTTCATTGCAGGAACAATGCCACAGTCTTTGAAGAAAAGGAATTGGCAGCCTCTGGGTGCAAATACCAGTTGGCCCATGTCCCACAGAGATCCCAAAGCACCACAAACATCTCACTGTCTCCTTTTGTAGTAGGGCTCAGCCCTTTTGCCAGTAATGAAACACATGCAAGTTGTAATCAGAGTAAAAGTCACCCAAAGAACTTTTGGCTGAGGTGGAAACAGGTTTGGCAAGATTTGGACATCAGCATGAAATTCAGCTCCTCCCAGCCCCAAAGTCCTGCAAATACCTCTGGGAGCTGCAACTTCATGCAGAGGACAATCCCTTTTGGCCTATGTAGAGGGTCACAGCCACAGAAGTCCTCATGATCAGGGCTTTATAGTTTTTTTTTAACTTAACTTTTCAACTTCACTCAAGTAAACCACGACTGAATTTAACCAAACTTCTCCCAAGGCAGCAAAAAAAAACCCCAACCCCTGGAAAAAAAGCACAAATACCTGGAGCACAAGAGGGATCTCAATTGCCCTGCCCATTCTCCTCCAGCCAGCACAAAAGAAGCACACAGCCACTATTCTTCTGCTGAAACATTTTGCAGTTCTCTTTGCACCAGAGATGGCAACAACACAAAGTACACAGCCCAGGAGATTCATTCTGCAGTGGAGCATCATCTATTTCTCCCCGTGTCCCTGTGGAAAGCTGGGTGGATTTGTAAGGGCACAGATGTTTCTTTGTATTTTGCTCAAGTATTTTCTTCTCCTGAAAGGCACTTAGTCTGGGACAGTTAACAAGACAGATTAATTCATGTGGATCCTTGCAGCAGAGTAGGGCTGTCACTAGTGGGGGGAGAGAGGTTTGATTATATTATTCCCTATTGTCAACACAGGCACTTTATAATAGATTTATGGCTAATAAAATCTTTTAGTAGTAGAGGGTCCTTGAGTTTCAATTTTGAACCTTTGGCCCTTGCTCAAATCACCAGCAGATGTAAGCATTAATAAAACCAAATAGCACGTGGCTACTAAAGAGGCATATGGCTGGGTACTCAGTGCAGGCAGTAAAACACAGGAGAGGGATCTTTACAATCTGCTTTGACCTAATGGAATCATTCTTTCAATAATAAAATTACTCTTCACTGACACATGATACCTCATACCTTGGCTCAGTGAAGTAATTCCCAGAAAATTCAGGCGTTTTGGGTTGATGCTGCTGGATAGCACATCTTCACTTGAAAATCTGAGGTGGGTTCACACACATGGACTGATGAGGAGAAAACTGAACCACAGCAAGGAAGCAAACAGGGGCAAAATAAACCTAAGTCAGGGCTTTGCAGAAAGCTTCCTCCACAAATTGATCTCTTTTCAGGCAGCAGCTCTGCCTGAGAAGCTGACTCCAGGAGAGTCTGTCAGAATGCATTAGGGATCTATCAAACCTTGCCTTCAAGTTGAGCCAGAGATGCTTCACACCATGGACCCTGGGTACAATTTAACCTCATTTTGGGGTCTCTGCTGCTCTATCCTCACCTGCTGCATTATCAATATGCTGTGGTACCAACAGGCAAAGCAATGAAAAAGCTCCTTGGCTGATCACATTCAGAATTCTAGACACTTTCCTCCAGTCCAGCCACCCTCCTCCAGTCCAGCCACCCTCCTCCAGTCCCAGGTATCCAGCCCAGGTCCACACTGTGGGAGTGGTAAGTCCAG
>NW_008618310.1:57742-75638 GCF_000691845.1 Merops nubicus
CCATCCCAGAGACCCTTCTCCAGTCCAGCCACCCTCCTCCAGTCCCAGGTATCCAGCCCAGGTCCACACTGTGGGAGTGGTAAGTCCAGACAGCAGTTCTGCCCATCAGTGCTCTGATGCTCTGCAGAGACAAATCCCCTCCTTGCCCACATCCAGCAGACCTGTCCTGGGATACACAACCTGGCAAGGGTTGGATTCACCCCCAGCTGGATGTCAGCCACATCTGGGTTTGGATTCATACCCAGAGTTTGCCAAGCAGCCTCCATGCCAGCAGCAGCACAGACCAGAGGCAGCTTGCAGGGACCTCTCAACTCCTCCAACACTGATCTCTAAAAGCGTGGTGAGTGCACTGGGCATGTGCCTGGGACTTGGTCAGCAAGCCCCCAGCCTACACAAACCAGGGCAGGCCCCATCCCTGCCACCCTGCCTGCACTGTGCCCAGGGGATGGGCAGCTGGTGACCTGCACAACAGGCAGCGGTGGGCACAGCATCCCCTCCAGACACCAGCACAGCCCTCGTGCTGCCCCTGGGCTCTCATGGGGTTGATGCTCCTCTCTGCAGAGACTTAGAGGACATGCTGGAGAGCCAAAAGCTCCCAAAATGCTGCTTAGTCTTTATGGGCAGGAGAAGAGCCCACGCCAGTGGCTGCCAGGGTGAGCCAGAGCACGTGAGGTGCTTTCAGACGAGAGGCTGCCATAAGCATCCAGTGAGTTTTGCTGCTAATTAAATCTCTTCTCCTGATTATTTATAGTCCTCTATTTACTGGCTCATTGATTTTAGAGGCCATGTTAGTTTTCTTTTTTACATGTCTGTCTGAATGGCTAGATTATAACTTATTACACAGAGAACAAGTGAATTGGTGTCAGGGTGATCTATTACACAGATGGGCTGCGAGCAAAGGGCCTCTGCCTTTGCCTTTGGCATACTGAGAAGACAGGGAAAGATGCTGAGCCCGGATCATTTGGTGCAAAATAAGATTGTCACCCCTGTCAGTGGATGTTTTGGGATGTTTAGGACATTGGCTCCATGCAGTTTCTTCTGGTGCTGGCTGAGGGTTAGAGAGGAGACAACTGGGGAGCTGGAAACAGAAGTCATGGGTGAAAACATGAGGCATGGATGGTAAAAAGGGTGTTTTCCACCCCCAGTAAGAGATTTATGGGATGCTAACTGAAATTAGCAGGCAGCAGGCTTGAAAACAAGAGGAAGACATTCACACAAGGAGCAAAGATGTGGAGCTCGTGGCAGAGGAGCCACGTTGCTGTAGGAGCTCGAAAATGCCCAGTTTCAGAAGTAGAGAAGCTGATGGGAGAAGGCAGCCCCTGAAGAGATCCAAAACACGAAGTCTCTGTGGTTTAGGACACCCCAGGAGTCACTGTGGTGGGAAACAGCACTCCAGACCTTCCCCATCCTCATTCCCTGCTCTTGGCAGCTGCTGCTGGCCACTGGCAGATGGAGAAAAGCCTGAGCTTTTTGAGTAGATGGAGCACTGGAGGCTGTGATCTAGTGGTCAGGGAGATGTTGGGATGGAGGTCAGACTTGATGATCCTGGAGGTCCTTCCCAACCAGAGTGATCCCATGAGTCTATGATTCCATGATTCCAGCTGCAGAGCAGGGGCTGGGCTCTTGCTGCACACGATGTGAGGGATCTGCACAGCCCCCTGCAGCCAAACCTCTATCCAAACCAGAGCCTGACTCAGACCCTGTAAAGTCTTTACAACTCCTGATACAGACTGAAAAAACAGACCTGTGCTGTTGTGAGGCTGCAAAGCTGACACTTTTTATTGCTATTCTGGGGAATTCTTCCAAGAGTTGAGTTGCCCTCTGCTATGTCAACTTGTACCTGACCTTTACATTTACCCTATGTGCCAGAGAAGAAAACATTCTTTCCCTCTATTCCCCCATTGTTTTGTGCTTAAAGGAAATAAACTTTTGTTTCAATAATCATAAACACAAAAGGTTCCCCGGAGGGCTGTTTAAAACTCCAAGCTAGTTAAAAAGAACATTTGCATGAATTAAAGAGCAACAACAAGTCACCGCTGATCTAAGCTCCTTTCTAGTGCTTCAGCGGTGCCTGTAGGAGGGGAAAAGCAACACAGAGCAGTAGGAGGGAAAAAAAAAGACAAAACCTGGGATGTTTATTCTGCTTTCCAGTGCTTTTCCCAAGAGGCAGCTGGGGAACAGTACTTGTCCTTCACTGGCCACGTGGCCACTTTCTGCCTGTCTCTGCAACAAGGCGTGAAGTACAAGGAGCCTTCTGCAAGGGCTCAGGCTGTTGGTGTCCCCCAGACAGCCTCGGGGTGAGGGGGGAGTCCAGGGAGCCCTTCTGCTGGTGCCCTTTATTCAGAGCTGCTGCAGCACGACCAGGGATGGGAGAGCTGCTGAGGTGGGAACCATCCACCCCTGGTCTGACATGGAGCTGTGCCTTGGCTCCTCCATTGCACGCCCCAGATGACACCTCCGGGCTGCTGAAGCCTGCCTGGGTTATGGGGCTGGAATAAAACCCCTACACAGCGTGGCCATCCATGGCTCTTCCTCCACAGACACACACAAAACCCCTGTGTGCTCCTCCCTCTGTCTTACTGGCGCTTCTTTTGTTCACACCAGATCTTAGAGGTCTCTGACCTCAACAAGTGTGTACATCTAGATCCGTGACCTGTCTCTACCTCACATCTCAGGCTCCCCAAGGAGCCACTTTGCCATGGGGACCTTCACGACACAGATAAATGGTTCAGATCTGAGGGCTGTGTTCACACACCAGCTCCTGCCCGGTGTGAATCCCTGTGTGCCTGCATCCCAGGCTGGGAAGGCTCCATCCCAGCACTGGGAAGGGGATGGGGAGGTTGTGTTAACTTGCCTAAAAGCTTTGCTGAGGTAAGGGGAATGCTGCCAGACCCCTGAGCCACCCGTAGCCAGCCTCTGCCCCTCCCCATCTCCCTTGTGGCCACATACATGTGTGTGAATACACATCCCCCCCCCAGATGACTCTGTACCCCCCAGTGCTTTTGCTCACTTCCCCCCCAGAGCACAGCTGGGGAGCTGGGAAGAGGAGGATAAACCCCTACAAGGACTAAAACCTGCAGTGTGCTGTTTAGAAAGCCTGCCACGCAGCTCAGCCATGAAATCACATCCTCTACAGCTCGTGCTGGAACTACAAACCTCCATCCTGCTCAAGACCCAGGCCTGTTTTTAAACAATCACGTTCTGAGAAGTCAACATCCCCTGAATCATCTAAAAGAACCCACTGGAAAGGGACTAAATTGTAAAGTCCTTTTAGTCTAGGAGAAAAGCTCTTGTCGAACTCATTCAGATCTCTGCAATATGCAAAACCCTACCAGGAAGATTTGAAGAGCTGATGCATAGCTGAAGAGCTCCAGAGAGATCAGATAGCAAACACCCAGGCACAGCCTGCCTGAGATCTGCCTTGATTTTAAAGTGTTGTGTGGGCATGGAACTCCTCAGCAAGTTCTGGTGGAGCCTCTGAAGCCTGGATGGGTTTGATCCATTATTCAGCTGCAGCCCCAAGTCGCTGTTCATCTACATGAGGACCAAAGTGATTTGCTGGGGGCTGGGGGAGTGGAGCAGGGGGGGACCAAGCTGACAGTGCTGGTGCAAGGGGAGCATGAACTTGGCCTCTGGGGCTTGGACACTGGGACCTTTGCTGTCTGGCTATGGCAAGAAACCAGTTCTGAGGCCACAGGCACTTGCCTGCTAGCCCTTGTGGCCAGCAGGTCCTCGCTTACTGGATGCCACACCGAGGAGAAGATCTGTGCAAGTACAGGAGGCTGAAGGGCCAGGCTGGTTTTTGGTTTCAGATGAGGTTATTCCAGCCACCACTCCAGCAGCTAAAGGTTTTAAAGCCCCCAGTCTTGAGGGTTCAAGATAATCAGTGCAGGCACCCGTTGCTCTGAACAGCTCTTCAGCCACCACCCAGCCAGGGAAGGAACTGTGCCATGCCATTAGGTGACCACACACACAAGGAGACCTTTCACAAGCCTCAGCATCCCTCTGCAGCTCTGTAGGAGAAGGCTGAGAGCTGGGAATCCTTCCCAACCCCTGGGAAGGGGCACAAGCCCAACGGGCAGCTCAGGCTGGCATGTGGCAGCCACCCCCAGAAGCAAAGGCTCAGGCAGGATGCTTGCAGGATGAGGGATCCAGCACTCAACTCCACAGCCCAGAGCCCTGTCCTCCCAGCAAGTGGACAGTCACAACGTGATTTTGCAGCAAGCCCAATGGGCAGCTCAGGCTGGCACGTGGCAGCCACCCCCAGGAGCAAAGGCTCAGGCAGGATGGTTGCAGGATGAGGGATCCAGCATTCACTCAACTCCACAGCCCAGAGCCCTGTCCTCCCAGCAAGTGGAAAGTCACAACGTGATTTTGCAGAAGGGGATGAAGGTTTTTCTCTGCCATGGGGGAGATTTCTGAGTTGGGGGGACACGTGGGACCTCCTTCAGTGCAAATTGTTCAGTCTATGCTGTAGCAAACGGCTCCACCAGCAGAAATAATGACTTGTGCCCAAAACTGCAGTTCATGGAGCTGGAGCTTCTGAGAGTCATTGCCCGTGGATGGTGGAAGTGGCTGCAGAGCAGAAATCCAACCCAGCAGCCCTGAGCTGTGAGCAGCTTCCCTGCATGGCCCATGTCCTCTGTGCCTCGCTGGCACTGCTCACCCAGGAGATGGAGGCAGGAACTGAATTCCAACCCCCCTGGAGGGACTCCTACAATGAACATTCTGCAGGAGGACGTAACCCCCTTCCTACTGCCACTCACAAATAAATACTTTTCCCATTCCCAGTGCTGTATTTACTGAGAAAACAGTTTCTTAGAGGCAGAGCAGACTGGACTCTGGTTTCCACAGGCTGAAACTCTGACTTGAGGAGCTTCAACCTGCAGGGAGCATTTCCAGGAGCCACCCTGCTGGCATCTCCCAACCAGATTAACCCCCAGTGGCAACTGGCTACCAGGTACAGCTTCCTGCTCTTCAGCAGTATTTAAGCTTGTCATTCCTTGGACTTCCTCAGGAAGGTGTGGGAAAGGCAAGTGCATTCACAGGCAGCAGCCAGGGGACTGATGGGGAGGGGTGCTGGGGGTGCAGTCCAGCTACAGGGACACTGCCTTGAGCAGTTTTGTTTCTGCATGGCTTTGGGAATCAGTCAGGGGTCTTCCTCTCCTGGAAGACCATTTGGTGGCTGTTGTTCAGAAGTCATGTCAACTCCTCCACCCCCTCCTTTGCTCTGCATCACTGGCACCACCCACCACCCATGTGGAGTCCCAGCAGTGTCCCTGCAGTTGGGTTTGCTGCTTTACACCAAAAAGGTGTCTCCTTGCACACTGTACAGGCACAGCCAGACTGTTCCTGGCCAAACAAAGGTCAAGGGTTTTGCAAGAAGCTGGGGAGGGGCTTTTTAGAAAGACTTATAGTGACAGGATGATGGTTAATGGGTTTGAACTGGAAGAGGGGAGATTTAGATTAGAAATTAGGAAGAAGTTCTTCACTCTGAGGAGGGTGAGTCACTGGCACAGGTTGCCCAGGGAAGCTGTTCCATGCCTGGATGTGTTCAAGACCAAGCTGGACAGGGATTTAAGCAACCTGGTCTAGTGGGAGATGTCCCTACCCAGGGCAGGGGGTTGGAACTGGATGATTTTCAAGGTCCCTTCCAACCCAATCCATTTTATGATGATTTTAAATAATTACCCCTGGTACCCCCTCCACACAAGTGCTCCAAGAGAATCTGAAAACACAGTTTCACCTCCTGCACAGGGCAGGGGGCTGTGCCTGGCGTGGTGCTTTGTTCCTGCCACACACCATCTCCTCGGGGGGGATTTTCTTCCAGCTGCGAGGAGCTCAGCACAAAGGGAAAAGGTCTTTTAACTTTGTTCTGGGAGGAGAGCAGTCACTCTGGTTAAATGAAACAGCTTCTTGCTTGGCCCAAATCCACACAAACAGGACTTGAGTGCATTGTCCTGCTTCTGCAGAGTCCTCTTGCTGCCAGACACACGTGGCTGCTGTTGGAGCACTGAGCAGAAGGCTGGTGCATGTGGTGGTTGCCACTTCGAGCCCACAGGCTCAAGCCTGATGCCATCAGTCAATCTATGAGAAGCAGAATCCACAAGTGGAAAGGTGTTTTATGGCTATTGACAGCAGAATGGGATGTAAAGATGCCTGCTGGCTTCTTCCAGAGCAGCTGGCCAAGGCAGAACGCTGGCTGGTGTGGGTGGACGTGCAGGTGTGTGGCCACCTGCATCCCTTGGTATCACATTGCCAAAGTTCTGGCATGCACCCACAAATTCAGCAGTTTGACGTGTACCAGATGAGCCCAAATCTTTCTCCTCTCTGTCAATATGGTGGATGAAGCATGAAATGATGATGGTATCTCTGCCAACCCATCCAATCCCACTTTCAAAACTGGATGTTCGTGTTCTGCTGGAAACCTTCTGCTCTTGTAGGTATTTCAAAAACACGTTGATGAGGTGCTCAGGACATGGTTCAGTGGTGACCTGGCAGTGATGGGTTAATGGTTCAACTTGATGACCTTGCAGGACTCTTCCATCCAGAACAATTCTATGATTCTTGGAAGTCATTCAGAGCAGCTTAGTTTCCATGCAGCTCTACCCGACCATCACAGCCTCACATCCACCCAAGTTTTGCTGGATGGGGCAACACCACCTCCCTGGGGTGAGGAGAGCCAGGACACTGGGTTGAGCTCCAGCTACACAGAAGAGCAGTGGCAGAGTCAAGTGGGAGCTCTGAAGACAGGATCCCACAGAGCTGTCTGGAAGGTCTGGTAGATGAGCAGCGTTGCAGCAGGGAGCTGGGGGTGGGGAGGGACAAGTGCCATGCCTCTAAGGTGTAGTCATTAATTAACAGAGGGAACACTGCACAGGAATGATTTCCCTGAGGAAGCACCTAAGCACCTGGGATGACTCTCCTTGCCAAGAAGAACATAACCATGCTGGCAGGTCTCACATTGCCACGCTCTTGTTTGATCCTTGAGGAGATACAGCAAAAAGGCCCAGCATGGTGGACACCTGATCAATACACCTAAACCCAGCTTTCCCTCTGATCTCCCACCAGGCCCTGGTTAGGTTTTGAAATGTAAATAGTGCTTTTGAAGACTTAATCTTCCCTTAAAGCCTGATTCTGAGAGATTCTGCTGTTCACAGTAGAGGGCAACTAAGCTGCTCCCAGACCTGATGGCAGCAAGGTCTGCACTAGGAGGTTAACCTGCCCCCCTCTCCCCATCACCAACCTGATGTCCTAGAAAGGCCAGACCCCAGCAAGCTCCATCTAACCCAACGCAGTCACTTGCTTTTTGGGCAGCCACCAGTGCCTGAGAGTCAGAGTGTGCACGGACTCAACACCACCAGCCAAGGAGCTGACCCCACGTGTGCCACCCCACAGACACAGATCCCATCCCACCCAGGCAGAGACATTTTTGGCAACAGAAGGGACCAAAGACTTTTTTCTTCTGGAAACGCTGGCCTTCCAGTGAGGAACTACAGGAAGAAATCAACAGAGAACCAGAGACCAGTGTGGGAACTAGCAACTCAGACAGGACTTGGGTTGGGACATGGAATGAAGGGATGGGTGTCTGCCCTCAGCTGTGGTCCCCCAGAACAGGCTGTGCAGGCTGGAAAGCTCTTGCTTCTCCTCAACTGCCATGTATCATATTTAGGTTTTTTTTCTCTGAAATAAGCAACACCACCTTGTTGAGTGCTGGGGATTCAACAGAGCTCCTAGGAAGAAACAGGGACCATTGGTTGTTCCTGCAGAGCTCTCTAACCTCAGAGCAAAGTCACTGATACCCTTAACTGAGAAGAGAAAGGAAAGGGCATTTTCCCCTCTCTCTAGTGGCCAGACTGCACCAAAAAAAGCCTGAACTTGGCCCAAGCTACTTTGCTAACAGAGTGTGGTTTGTCCAGGCTCCTTCCAGCCCCAAGGCATAGGGCAAGATGTACACCAGAGGGAAGGACCTGACCTATGCAGGGTCACTTCTCATCTGGCACCAATTTACCCCAATTTCAGTTTGTACATCACACTGACTCATCTGGGACTCTTTGGAGGTTGATGGAGAGGAACACACAATAAAGCTGATCTCATCCTGAGGTCATCAACCCTAGGAAAAAAACCCAAAACCTTAATTATGGCTAAAAAAGCCCTACTCTTCATCAAGTGGAGTCCCTAAATCAGCTCTCACTTTGACAACAGGCAGTGATGCATGGTCTGAGTGGAGAATCGTGTCTGGTTTAGCACATCAGTCCTGCTGTAGGTTCTCTAGTTCTCCAGCAGGCTTCTAGCTTCCCTTCATCTACCTCTCTGCCTAGACAGAGGTCCAGAGGTCCTGCCCATCTACCTCCAGAAGCTCCTGGGGAGCACAGTGAATTAGCAGCATTCCCTCCACTCCTAAGCAGAAAAATTCATTAGGAAATAGGAGGTTCCCAGGCACTTTAGCAAGAAGAGCTGATATTAAATGAGCTGCTTCAATGAGATAGGCAAGTTATAATCAGCATTGCTAATCTGCTCTGGAGCCCCAGTGACACAGATTAACAACAGAGTCCCTGAGAATGACTGCTGGGAGATTCCCTGACACCTATTTCTCAACCAATTTGCACAAAGACCATCCCAATTACCAGTCCCCAGCCAACACAGCAGCAGCAGCTCACCCCCCTGAGAGCAAAGCACAGGATTTGTAGAGCCTGGGAGAGGGAGGGTGGTGGGGCAGAGGGTTCAAGGAGGGGCTCAGTCAATCCCAGGAGTGCAGAGATGCATGCTGTGGATTAGCCATGCAACGCCAAGCAAGAGGGTTTCCAAGGCTGAAGTCCAAAGCTTGTTGGTCTGTTCTCTGCTCTGACCACGCTGGTGTCTCCTTGGTTGCAGGAGAAGCAAGCACAGCTCTGAAGAGTTGTGTGAGGATCAGAAATGCATGAAAATGTGCCTGTCTCTGCAGCTGGGGCCACTCCTGAGGTGGGACTGAGCCTTCCTGCAGCTGGAACAGCTCCTGAGGTGGGACTGAGCCTTCCTGAAGCTGGAGCAGCTCCTGAGGTGGAACTGAGCCTTCCTGAAGCTGAACAGCTCCTGAGGTGGGACTAAGCCTTCCTGAAGCTGGAACAGCTCCTGAGGTGGGACTGAGCCTTCCTGAAGCTGGAGCAGCTCCTGAGGTGGGACTGAGCCTTCCTGAAGCTGGAACAGCTCCTGAGGTGGGACTGAGCCTTCCTGAAGCTGGGGCTGGTGCTCCCCTGGGGCAAGGGAGGTTCCACAGCCAGGATGAGTTCAGTTGCCAGCAGCATATCTGCTTGCTGAGATATTCCAAAATTTCATCTGCTCATGTCAGGTCCAGACAGAAAGAATGATAAATGGAGATCAGATAAAGGGGAGAAAGAAAACCCTCACCAAAGATCATAACAGTTTCTGGTGACATTTTAAGCTACTTTTCCTGTTGGATCTGCAGACTCTCTGCCCTTTTCTGAGCATTCAGCTATGTTTGGACTATATTCTCAAAAGTGTGAGGTTTTGTTTGTTTTCCTTACTGGAAACTAAGGACATGTCAGGTCTTGATGAAATCATCGCTCTTCACTTAAAGGACTTCAGTCCTTTATCCAAATACAATCAAAGGGCAAGGCATGGATTGCCCTGACCTCTGGTTTCAGAGATCTCTGAGAAATATCAGCATTTCTGTCTGTATTGTTTATCAGATCAGGAAGGAACAGAGGCCTAGCAACAGCATTCATCAGTCCACCTGTCAGACAAATAAAGCTGTGGTATTAATCACAGTCATCCAAACTCTTATCTGAAGCACAGTCTTGGGCTGAGCACATCTTCCCAGCACAATGCCTGGCCAGTCTTGGCTGGCCTGGTGGTAGGAAGGCAGAAGGAAAGGAAAACTTTTCTAGGTGAGAGGCTTGGACCATCTCTTGGGCTTGGGGATGACAATGTAGAGTCCAGAGGAACTGCTCAGGACAAGGAAACAAAGTCTTAGTCCCGTGGAGGTTTGGGGAAGAAAGCTGCAGTGTCTCCATCATCTCCATCACAGCTAATTGCACAGCGTTGCCCATGGCCTTGTGTATTTTGGGTAGTTCCTGTAGCCTCCTCTTTTACTGCTACTTGTCCAGTGGGCCCAACAGTGTCACAGGATGCTCTGTTTGGGGACACCACAACTGAGACAGAGCTGAGGAGCAGGACACCAGCAGAGCCACAAGAGGCAGGTTGGGAGGTACCGGGGTCTGTGTCTCTAAGCTGAGCTGGAGGTCACCTCCCAACGCTGTGCAAAGCATGGGCTGATGTTCCTCTGAGTGCCAGGTCCCCCCTCTGAGGTGGAAGTGGCTGACAGCACAGTGATGGGTTTTAATGTGCTTCCAGCCAGCGTTGCAGGAGATGCTACAGCTCATTTCTGTTCAGGCACCTTGTGTGGATGATGAATGCTCTTTAATAGCTGCAATATTTAGTGTTTAATGTAAAATCACTTGCTCCCAGTGCTTGGCACTCACAAGGTGATGAAGCTTGATTTATGCCCAACTGCAGGGCTGACAAACCACCACTAGTCCCCAGTCCAGGGGGCTGCATGGAGAAGATGTAAGTGGGGAAAGTCTTTTCCACCTCATCCCACCTTTTACACCTTTCCACCAAGATCCTTCCTCTGAACAGACTCCCAAATGAGGTTATATTAGTAATGGGCTCCTTACACCTTCCCATAAACATTTTCTGACATGTGCTTCAGCATCAGCTGAGGAAAACATCTCCATGCAGACAAGTCACCTTATGCAGCAAAAAATCTCTCTGCTTCTGACTTTCCATCCTTACCACAACCACGTGTTGTGCTTTCCCCATCCAGACCTCAAAGGACCTGATAGAGGGAAAGGATCATGAAGGGAAGAAGGAGGCACCTGTCTGAATACCAAAATACAGTCTATGTTTGGGGAGGCTAAGGAAGAAAGCATCCAGTTCTGGTGTCCCCACCATCAAAGGGACAGAGATCTGTTGGGATGAGTCCAGAGAAGGTCACAAAGATGATCAGGGGCTGGAGCATCTCTGCTCTGAGGACAGGCTGAGGGCACTGGGGTTGTTCAGCCTGGAGAAGAGAAGACTCCAGAGGACCTTAGAACTGCCTCCAATACCTGAAGGAACCTGCAGGAAGGCTGGAGAGGGACTTGGCACAAGAGTGTCCAGCAACAGGACAAGAGGAAATGGTTCAAACTGAAGGAGAGCAGGTGTAGACTGGGTCTTAGGAAGAAGTTCTTCAGTCTGAGGGTGGTGAGACTCTGGACTAGATTGCCCAGAGAGGTTGTGGATGCCCCTCCCTGGAGCTGTTCAAGTTGGATGAGGCCTTGAGCAACCTGGTCTGGTTGAGAGGTGTCCCTGCCCATGGCAGGAGGTTGGATGAGATGATCTCTGGGGTCCCTTCCAACCTCAGCCATCCTCTGATTCTCTGACCATCAGGGCTCCAGGTTGAGAGCCCTGGGCCTGACACGAGGAGCTGTGTGTCTGCAGGAAGCATGCTGTGATGCAGCTCAGCCCTTGGAACAAGACCAAACACGAGTTCTTGGAGGGCTGGTTGCTGAAAACCCAGGGACCAGCATCAAGAGCAGAGCAATCCACTCCTCTTACTGTCATTTATTCTGTGCTGCTGGTGATTGCCTTGGGGGGGGGGGAATAGGCAGAGATTTGAAAGACAGTGCTAATTTAATTTGCCAGTATGAATAAAGATAAGCCTGTAAAACATGTTAATGAAGCTACAGTACCCCATCATTCACATGCAAGGGAAACACTGCCCCTCTCAGATCACCATTGTCTCTTCCACATTCAGAACTGATTAAAAGAGGATGAGGGCATTTCATTACACGCCCTGCCATGAAAGGCAAGGCTCTGCCAGGGATGCTGGGGCACACTGAGGAAAAGCTGGAGCAGGAAAGATAGATGCCTATTGTCATGGTCAGTTAAAGGTATAGATTCAAGTGCATCCACCCCATCAGCACACTTTACCTCTTCCCATCTGTTTATCTCAGTTTTCAGCCTCTGTGGGCTTCTTTCTCTCTCCTTGTCTCCTTTGTTTGTCAATTGACAAAAGAAAATAGCCTAAATTGTGTGAAAAAAAAAAGGACTACAAACCCCAGGGAGTGAATTATGTCCCTAGAAGAAGGTGAAAGATTTCCTTCTCAGTAAAGCAAATTAGAATTTAGAAAAGAAAAATCAAAATTCTCAGCAGCAGATGAAAGCTCTTGCTGGCTCCCTGGAGCATCCGTGAGGATTCCCAGGCATGAGTTTCCATCAGGTCCTGGCTTCCTAAAGCAGCTATGGTGAGTTCTGTAGCTGTAAAGAGAAGACTCTGCTCCTTACAGATAGGAAGGCTTGTCCTTCTCACTGAAACCAGTGGGAAATGAGTTCCCAACTGTATAAGAGAAGAGCGAGTCAATGCCTGTAATTCACAAAGAAAAAAAGTGTATTATTCTTAAAATTAATCACCTATCAAGCTCCCTTAATCTTGATTTAACTGCATGAGAAATATCTGCTGGTCTATCCAACAGGGTGGAGGAGAATTAAAGGGGATTTTAGAAGAGGAGGAGAAGCACCTCACTGGTATATAGGAAGGGGTCAGGAAGGAGTGTGGGAGCATCACCCGTGACCTCCTGACGTGGGAGCCTGGGCTGTGCCATGCAGAGGGACTCAGGATGCTGCAGGACATGGAAAATGCTCAGTTTTAAGCCCCTGGGCTGCTGTTGTGCAGTTATTAGCAGCACAATTACTCAACCCAGAGGGATGTTACAACATGAGTCACAGGCTCTGCGCTTCCTCAGGCGTGGAGGTGGCTGGTTTGTGCCTCTCTGAGGTTTCCTTTAATTGCCAAAATTGCCCAGATTGAAAGTGCTCTCTGGGGCAGGAAATCACAGCACAAGGGCCATGTTATCTGTGCCATTTCCCTTCCAAACCTCCCCAAACAATCACCTGCTCTCACCATGAATCTGGTCTGATCTCAGCAAGCTGTAGGAGAAGCTCTGGGAAGAAGCCTCAGCCCCACTGCTGAGCAGGACACCAGGACATGGTGTGTGGTGCAGAATGAGGGGGGTTCAGAGCAGAGGGAGGCAGAGAATTGCCCATGCTTTAGTTGAGCCATCACTGCTGTGGACTTCCCAAATCTTTCCTTAAAAGAATGAAGGGTTGCAGCACTAGTGAAACCCACCAGTGGCCTCTGTGGGACAGAAGGTCCCCCCTTTACCCTGCTCTTGTGAGACCCCACCTCAAATACTGCATCCAGTTCTGGTGTCCCCACCATCAAAGGGACAGAGATCTGTTGGAATGAGTCCAGAGGAGGCCACAAAGATGATCCAGGGGCTGGAGCATCTCTGCTCTGAGGACAGGCTGAGGGCACTGGGGTTGTTCAGCCTGGAGAAGAGAAGACTCTGGGGGGACTTTAGAACTGCCTCCAGTGCCTGAAGGAACCTCCAGGGAGGCTGGAGAGGGACTTGGCACAAGAGTGTCCAGCAACAGCACAAGGGGAAATGGTTCAAACTGAAGGAGAGCAGGTGTAGACTGGATCCTAGGAAGAAGTTCTTCAGTCCAAGGGTGGTGAGACTCTGGACTAGGTTGCCCAGAGAGGTTGTGGATGCCCCTCCCTGGAGGTGTTCAAGTTGGATGAGGCCTTGAGCAACCTGGTCTGGTTGAGAGGTGTCCCTGCCCATGGCAGGAGGTTG
Source organism: Merops nubicus (assembly GCF_000691845.1). NCBI lineage: Eukaryota > Metazoa > Chordata > Aves > Coraciiformes > Meropidae > Merops > Merops nubicus. The sequence goes on from NW_008618310.1 coordinate 71,422, forward strand.
GATGAGGTGATCTCTGGGGTCCCTTCCAACCTCAGCCATCCTCTGATTCTATGATAAGTGCTCCAGACAAGTGGGCAAGGAGGTTGCCCATCCCTGTACCCCCTGGGACAAGACTTAGGTGCTCCATCTATCTTACAAACATCTTCTCCTTGGGCCTCTGCAGTGATGTCAGCAAGGTTATGGTCCTTTAGTGCCCACCTGGAGCTGCCACCAATGTCACAGTGGCTCCTGCCAGCTGCATTCTTTCAGGCTGAAGGCAGAGTGTGTCCAACACGTTGGTGGGGGCACAGCTTGGAACTACCAACCCAACTGCTGCTCACACCCTGGTGAAGGACTCAGCACCAGTGGTGGGCAGAATTCCAGGCTCTTGGCCACCAAAGGCCTCGTGTTCCAGACCAGGCTCCCACAATCCCTGGGCAAGGCTGGGAAAGAGGAGGGGTGATCAAGCCAAGGGGTATTTTTTGGCTGCCAGACACTTATCCCAGCTGGTTTTTTTTCAAGTAGCTTTTGGAAACCACGTCTCTAAGGATTTTTCTCCCCCTGCTGAGCTCCCTTTGCCACTGTCCCTCCTTTTCCTTTCTCTACAGCAGCATCTCTCCCATCTTCCTCCCCCTAGTAAAGGGCTATGAATCCAGGAAATTCATGAACTCCCAGAAAGTTATAGCTCTTAAAAAAGCATTCATTTGCAACGTGAAAAATGGTTTGATGTGTCTCTAAACCGAGGTGACTTTATGGAGCCATTGCAGGGCAGGTTTGAGTTGTCACACTATATATCTGTCTGTAATTACTTGGTCTTAACTGTTGCTCAAACCTTTTGTTTTCTACAGAAAAGGTATAAAGAACAAAACCACTCTTGCTTTGTCCTGAGTCTCCAGGAATAAAGTCAGAATCAGTCAGGCCAAATGTGAGAGGCACGCTGGGGTTAATTGGCTGAAATCAAGTCCAATGGGTTCAGTTTCACAGAACAAAGAATTGCAGAGAGGAAATAATTGGACTTCAGAAAATCCTGAAGTATTTAAAGCAATAAATATTGTCCACTCTCCTCTTTCAAAAGAAATACTGTCTCTTGGCTTCTAAACTTTTACAAGCCTACTTGAATGAAATGTTCAGGGTTTTTTCTACCCCCACACAAGAAAGCTTTGCATTTGCTGGTTTATTTTCCTTTTAATGAGAGAAGAAATTCTCTTGTAATCACATACCTTCAGGAGCAAGGGCTTTATGCCATGAGACTAGAAAAACAACTGTGATATTTTCACATAAATCTCTTCCAAACAGGTGCAGGCCTGGCCCAGACCATCACCAGAACCTGTCAATGTTCTACACTTGATTTACTCTGGGATAAAATACCTGTTCCAGAGCAAAGAGGATCATCAGAGGTGACCTTGTTGCTCCTTACAGCTACCTAAAAGGAGGTTGGAGGGAGGCTGGTGTTGGGCTCTTCTCCCAAATTCCTGATGAGAGGATGAGAGGAAATGGCCTCAAGTTGCCCCAGGGGAGGTTTCTATTGGATATGAGGAAGAATTTCTCCCTTGGGAGAGTGGTCAGGCCCTGGAAGGGGCTGCCCAGGGAGGTGGTGGAGTCCCCATCCCTGGAGGGGATCAAACAACGAGCAGATACAGCACTTGAGGCGTTGGTCTGGTAGGTAGGCAGATGTTGGGATGGAGGTTGGACTTGATCCTAGAGGTCCTTTCCAGCCAGAGTGAATCTATGATTCTATGATCAGCTCCTTCAGAACTTGGCTGAACCATTGTTTGCTCTTTGCCTCCTCTATGCTCTTCCAAGAGTTTGTTTCTCTTGTAAAGGATGACTTCTGCCTTCACTTGAGACAAGCTATTAACACTTTGCTCCACTGCCAGGCAACTCTCTGGCCAGCTGGGGAAACTGAGGCACTCACTGTGAGCATAACACCAATGCAAAACATGCTGCATTTTCCACATCTGCTCGTGCCAAGAACTTGTGAAGAGCCTTCTCCAAAGCCTCCTGAAAACGTGGAGGTAATTACAGATCCTCAGCACTTCTGATTCCAGGCCAAATATTTGCTATATTTGATGTATTTTTTAAAACATCTGTCACTGTTTTGGCAGAGCTCTTGCTTCCTGGCAGAAAATTTATCTTCAACTTTGACTAAAATATCTTTTTCTTTTCTATTTTTAAAGACAAACACGGGCTCCTTCTCCATTTCCTTCCTACCCTCAGAACTTTACCATGTGTTCAAAAAATTAGTTTTGGTAGTCATTTTTCCAGAATCTTTCTCTATTTCCCTGCTGTGAGGGGTGTAAAAGGCAATGCTGGGGAGTTAAAATTTTTGCACAGTCCTGACCAGATCTCACAACCCACACAGCCCCTGCAGCAGTCATGCCTTCCATCTCTCCTTAGCTCAGGAGATGCCTAGAGCCACAGGTGAGCTGGGAACAAAGGAAGCTCTCAAGAAATGGAGATCTTCAGCAGACCAGCCATCCTCTGCTACAGTCAGTCCTTGGTGAATATTTACTCTCTACCTACCACAAATTATCTTTTGAAGAATCTCATGGAGTTTTAGGTGGCCTTGACCTCTTCTTTTTCAGCCTCTTTAGCATTATCCTTTCCACAGCCTTGCCTGCAGGTCTGTCTTAGAATCACAGAGCCTTTGTGGTTGGAAAAGACCTTTAAGATCATCAAGTCCTATCACTAGCCCAGCACTGCCAGGTCCCCACTGCCCCGTGTCCCTCACACCACATCTCCACAGCTTGGAAACCCCTCCAGGGGTGGGGACTCCACCCCTGCCCTGGGCAGCCTGGCACAGCCCTGGGCAACCCTCCAGGGCAAGAAATTGTTCCTCAGGGCCAACCTCAACCTCCCCTGGGGCAACTTGAGGCCGTTGCCTCTTGTCCTATCACTTGTTCCTTGGGAGCAGAGCCCGACCCTCCCCTGGCTCCAGGCTCCTGTCAGGAGCTGTGCAGAGCCAGACAGTCTCACCTGAGCCTCCTTTGCTCCAGGCTCAGCACCCCCAGCTCCCTCAGCTGCTCCTCCCCACACTTGGGCTCTAGACCCTTCCCCAGCAGCTCCATTGCCCTTCTCTGGCCACGCTCCAGCCCCTCAAGGTCCTTCCTGGAGTGAGGGGCCCAAAATTAAAGCCAGGATTTGAGGTGTGGCTTCCCCAGTCCAGAGTACAGGGGCACGATCCCTGCCCTAGACCTGCTGGCCTGGTCTTGCCCAGTCCTGAACACGGGATGAGCATTTGCTGCCATTCTCAGACTTGAGCCAGCACTCCCGGCCCTGCTGCTGGAGGAAGCAGCAGTTTGGCCCCTGTAACACCAATAAAACATTTTCCCTGACTTTTTGCCAGTATAAAGAGAAGCTTTAGGCTTGAGAAAACAGACCACAGCAGCAGCTACTTCAAAAGCTTAGAGTTTTCTATTCCCTTTCCTCCCACTTTGATCATCGAATTTGTGACACATTCTGTTTGTCCAAGTCAAAACTCCCTTTGAATCCCGGCCACAAAAAAAAAACAAGAGCAGAGGAAATGAGTGTTGACGGTCTCTGGGAAGAAACTTTACCTTAGAAATGAGGAGAGTTGTAAAAAAAACCTACTCCAGATAACATTTGTGATGCAACGTGACGCTCCACGACTGAGTAACTACAGCAGGCAGGAGCTTAAAACAAGATAGCTCCAGGGTAAGTGACTCGAGAGCTGTAATGCAAAGAGCCTGAAGCTTCATATTTATAACTTACAACATGTAAAAGGAGAAAATCTATTTATTACCCTTTTTTTTTCCCCCCCCTCGCTGCTCTCTCAGATTGATGCCAACCTATCGGAGAAATCTCAGTCCTCAGCCTCAGTCTCCATCAACCACCCAATCTCAACCTGTCAGGCCAACGTTATCTTTGCTCGTTTGCAGAACAGTTCTGCAGAGTTATTAAGAGGGAGTCTCGCCACGTTAATGCTTTTGTGCTTGGAGGCAATAATCTGGAGTCAGTGGAAAGTACATCGGAGAGACAAAGCCCTCGGTGCAGGAACACAACCAAGGGCTGCAAAGGAGCCAATACTAATTCTTCAGCTCCTTCTTTTTGTTTTAAATGGACCAATTCTCTTTCTCCAGGAAAGAATTTGCCAAGTGTGTTCCACTGAGAAGGTTCATCAAAAAATACCAGCTAGCCATCCATCTGTCTATGGAGAAACCCAACTCTTTACTGTTGGAAAATTAAATTTAGGATAAATGAACACAATTTACTCGTGT
>NW_008618310.1:75669-84127 GCF_000691845.1 Merops nubicus
TAGGGGATGAGAAATACTGGAATGCCACAAACTTCCCTCCTCATTAGCAATGTTTTAGTGTGTTTTACAGGCATTGGATCAGAAAGTTACAGTGAGACTGATGAGGATGGAGCTGGCTCTGAATTGACCACTGCTGGCCCCACATCTGCCCCAATGGCAGATGGGCTCCTGGGTCCTGGCATCGATGTGCCCAAGTCTAGCTCTTCAACAAGAGACTAAATCAACCAAACTAGGTGCCCAAATCAACTTATCTCCTCCCAGCTCAGCTGAGATACACACCAAATCCCTGAATCCATGCACTGGCATTAGTAGTTGCTCCTCAGGACATTTTTTTGACCATGGCAGTACTCAACAGCCCAGTGAGCACATGATCCTGAAAAGCAGTGCTGAAGAGGGGATCACTCTGACTGATTCTGCAGGATGACACTTGGTTGCTCTCCAAGCACGTAGGACCAGTTTTGGGCTGTCTCTGGCAATGGGATGGGATGGACACGTTCAAAGAGAAAAGAGACCTAAGCATCTGGAGATGACACTTGGTTGCTCTCCAAGCATGTAGGACCAGTTTTGGGCTCTCTCTGGCAATGGGATGGGATGGACATGTCCAAAGAGAAAAGAGACCTAAGCATCTGGGGAACAGCACCCTGCTCCCATCAGGAAAACACCCCCCAACACCTCCCTGTGAGATGAGAAGGAGAAATCTTCAGGTTCTCCAACTTTCTCCTCTGTTATTTAGCTGCATGATGAGCTCTGATCTCAAATGAGAGGAAGGAGTGACCATTTCTTGATCTGACATGTCCCCAGACTGGCTGTCAGTTATGCTACAGAGCTCAGGGTGGAGCTGCGTGGAGCAAAGGAAGGTTCCCAGGGTCTGTGGTCATCCTAAGCAGCTCCCACCCCTAGAACTGACTCCAGATCACTGCTGTCCCCAAAGCAGCTCTGATGCCCCTTCCATCCTCAGCTTTGTGTATCTCCTTGCAATAGGCCAAGGGCCAAGAGGAGGTGGTGGGGGCTGGACTGTCAAGACCCCATTAAATTAAACACTCAACTGTAATCAACAAAACCCAGCAGTCAGATCTGCCCTAGTCTTAGGCACCTCTGTAAAAAAAAAACAGTCTAACTGCACTGAAAGGCTTTTCAGGTCAGCCTGAGATCCTGCAGCACTTCCACTCTCACTCAGCATTAGTGACAGCACTGTGCTCGCTTGGAAATGTTGATTTTTCTTGCAGAGATCACTGCATCTATCTCAGGATAAGCACTCACTTACGAGACATGTATAGGAAAGCTGTCCCCATATCTCAGTCTTTCTGTAGATTTCCCGGTGTATAAAAGCCTCTTATTCCTTGTATTCATCACCCAGAAGAGAAGCTTTGAATTCTTTGATTCCAGTAAACTGCCATTTATTAGACACCTTAAATGAAAGACAGTCCAAAGGAGAAAGCAACAGAAAACTCCAGCCCTGGGAAGTCAGCTCCTGCCTTCCTCTTCTCATGGCCAGCACAGGCAGCCTCTCAGCACACCAAAGGTCGCACTGCTCTGCAACAAGGCACGTTGCAGTTGGGGAGATAGGGGTGGGGGTGAACACAGCCAAAGAGGAAGATGTGGATTGCCAGATCAGTTACATCTCAGAATTCAAATCCCCACTTATCGCCCCTGATAAGTCACTCATGCATTTAAAGTCAGGATATGCAGGGGGTGTTTGCCTCTCCAAGTCTGATTTTTTGGCTCCAGTGAAAGCCTGTTGCTGGAGAAGTTGTGGCAAGGTTGGCTGGCTCCAGGGCACTGATCTGAGGAGCTACAGCATCCCACAGGGCTGGAGGTGAAGAGGCAAAATTCACTTAATTTTGGCTGTGAAAACTCAGAGCAGCTGCTGGCTGACACGGTAGAGGTGCTTCATACATCACCAGGAGGTGTCTGGAGTCAAAAGGGTTGCCCAGAGAGGTGATGGAGGCCCCATCCCTGGAGACATTCAAGATCAGGCTGGATGAATCTTTGAGCAGCTTGATCCAGTTGGAGATGTCCCTGCTTATGGGGGAGGTATTGGACTAGATGACCTTTGGAGGTCCCTTCCAGCCCAGACATTCTATGACTCCATGATTTTGAGATTGCCTATCCCAGACCCTGAGGTGTGACATCTCATGGCACCATCTAAGCCCTGGAGTGAACAACGGTGAGAAGATGGAGGAACTGCAAGGAGGCCCATTGGGGCTGATGCATAAACCACAGCCACCTAAGAAGGGTTGGTTCTCTTGGGCAAGAGATGAAAAGCAGATTGGAAGGATGTCTTCCCCCCCTGGAGCCAAGAGCAGGTGCATGGGAAGGATGTTACCTCTGCACTCTGCAGAGAACGTTGAAGAATCAGAGACATCCTTGGAAAAGGATGAGTTGACCCATTTGCTGTGGTGAAATCACTGACAGGCACAGTGCCCATGAAGTGTCCAGAGGACTCAGTCTGAGGGTCGTGGCACTCTGAGTTGGTTTCATTGCCTTGAGAGGAGAAAAATCCGTGAAGCTCCTAAGAGCTACCCTTGGAAAACAATGATGATTTGGTGGTGGATTTTGATCAGTCAGACTCTGGGGCTTCTGGAACTTAACTCTGTTGATTCTGGAACTAAATTTGCTCACTTCAGGCTTTTAAACTGCAGATCACACTTACTTCTTTTCCCTTCAGTAGCTTCAATGCAAGAGTGGAACTCACTGCCAGGGTCTGCAGGGCTGGAGGGCTGCCTCGGGGGCTGTCTGGATGTGGAAAGCAGCACTGGCCCAGAAAGGATTAAGACTTTTGGAGATACTGATCAGAGCAGAGATCCCTAAACGCAGCAGGACTGAGCCCAGTGAATGTTCTGGATGCAGCAGATAGTGTGATGGCATAGGTGGAGTGGTGATTCCTGTGGTGATTCCCATGATCACACCTTTCTTGCAAGCCCATCACTCCTGGCTGGTTTTCAAGAGCCATCTGACAAGCCCCTATCTCCAGAGAGGCATTCCCTAATCCTTCCCAGCCTCAAGCTGTCTTTGATAAGCAGCAGATGTACAATGCCTGCCTCCTAAATGGGCTGCTCTGATAAGAAGACCCAGCCTTCCTTAGATCCCTGACATCAAGGGACCAGCATGGACCTGTCTTGCTAAGGGCTGTTATCTGCTAATTCAGCACATGATAACTCACACCTAAAGGTGTCCCTCTGTAATTACAGCCTGCTCTGATCCACGAGGCTCCAGGACTAATAGGCTTGTGTTTACAGAATAAATTTCCATGTAATATTGTCCACTTGACTCAAGGAGAAAGAGTGAGGCTGCAAAAAAAGGGACTGATAAATGCTGCTGGAGTCCAGTCCCAGACAGTAACCACAAAGACAAAACTCTAAGGATGCCACTCTCCACCAGATGTAAGTAAGGAGGTTACTCTCCACCAGCTGATTTCTCATTATAGATTTAGGGCTTCAGAAGCCCCAGATGACTGATTAGCTAAAGTTCTCTCTTCCAAGGAACCCAAGGGCTGGATTCCCAAGGTCTTGACACCACAGTTGTCTCAATGACCAAAGAAGATGGCAACTGGTGGCATGTGTAACTATTCCTTTGCCACTGATGTTCCTAAACCACCTGGAAAAGGGTAGAAGAATGGCTTCTAAGTAACCATGGAAAATGTCTTTTTAAGGAAAACGATGAATAGAAGAAAATCAGAAAATGAGAAGCTAAAGGTTGACTCATGTTCATGCCTTTTCCCTTCTGTGGAAAAGAAGGACCTGGTGGCATGGCATCCCACTGACCACCAGCCTGCTGGCAGTCTCAGGCAGACCTGTGTTCTGCAACAGAAATTGGGATTTTGTGTTTGAGACATCTTTGCCATTCCCATGCTACTCCAGGTACTGTTTCTCCTGGTGGCACTGTGGACACTCCTCTGTTATGGCAACACAAATATGTCACAGAATCATAGAATGCTGTAGGCTGGACCAACCAGTCATCTGGTCCAACCTCCCTACGCAGGTAGGGACATTTCTACCCAGGTCAGGTCACTCAGAGCCCCATCAAGCCTGAGCTTGAAAATCAATGTCCACCAGCACCTTGCTGGGGCTGCATGAAATGTGCTTCTCCATGAGATCTCCCCTTCACAAGTGAGAAGGGGATGCACTCTGCACCTAGGACACCATGGTCTTCACTATCTTATCCAGGGACCAAGTCCAGTCTCCATTTTCAAGACAAATGCCACTTTAGACATCCTTAAATCCTCCCTCATCTATTTTCTGTCAGGCTGGAAGACATCAGTCATGTCATCAGATCTGCATGCCTGAAGCCAGTAGAACAAACTCACTCATCAGTTCCCATGAGGAGCTCATCACTTCCCAGGGAAGCCCCATCTCTGTGAACCAGCAACGTTTCAAACTCCCAGAGGGAAAGGCCAAGGAGGTGACAAGTGCTGTTAAGAGCCAAAGCATCAGAGAACTCCTGTATCAAACACCACCCATCCATCCAGCTCGTGGAGGCACCAGGTTTCCTTGGAAACCACAGAAATGCCAACAGGCACTGTGACTGATCTGTCAGGCACATGTTTGACCATCCCACAGCTTTTGGTGGATCTATCAGATGGCTGCAAGGCCACCTCAACAGTCATGTTGGCTTGTAGGGGTGTCAGGGCATGCCAAGAGCTTTAGCTCTACCACCAGGACTGCAGGACTAGCTCTCCGTCAATCCCAAGGAGGGTTTGGACCTGGGCTGGTGGAGAGTGTGAGCACACCACACCCCCAAGAGCAGCTCACGTGGCTGAGCTGCTGCAAGGCTGGGCTAAAAGCACCTGAGACTGGTGCTGGGGTGGGCTGCTGCACATCAGGGGTCAGGAGAGTCCATCAGATGTCCTCTGGAGCAGGAGTCTCCTGTGCTGAGAATCCAGCCTGGCATAAGGAGCTTAGGTTTTCTTTCCTGCCATGATTCACTGCCTGATGATGGTGACGTTGTCTGGGGCTGGAGTTTTAATCCTGGGGGATAGACTGAAAAACATTCAGGAGATGCTTTAGTGACCTGCAGGGCTCTTTGCACAGGACAAGTTCCAACCCATCAGCAGTTTCCAAACTCTCCTGGACACCCTCCTGAGCACCCACCCTGCTGGGTGTGAGCTGCTGGAGCAGGGGGGCTGGATGAGATGATCCCCAGAGGTCCCTTCCCACCCCTAACAGTCTATGATTTTAGGATAATTCTATGCAAACCTCCCCTGCCCACCATGGGCCTGAGCCCCACGTGCCACGTGATGGGAATCACATCTTGACAGAGGCCTCTGGGCACAGCAGCAACGTGAATAACAACAATCCCTTTTAGCCATGTTTTTAATGGTGAAGCAAGCTTCTCTCACTCTGAAGAATCCTCTAAATGTTCCTTTGCTCTTTATCTTTTGCTTCTTTTAAACTGTGATTGAATTTAGAACTAATGAAAATGTGAGTCTGAGAGCATTTACTGGAAGCCAGCTGCTCTTGCTTTTTCATCTCCCTCTCTCTCTGCTGGCCTGTCTCATCATCTCCCTTTTCGACGTCCACCCAGTGAAAGCCAACAAACACATTTCTCCAGGGGAAGCTGGTGTATAATCAGGGCTTGAGCAGGTTTGGGTCATTCATCTTCACGTGGACAACAAGGTCATGAAGTGGGCACTGCTCACTTATTTTCCTCCCTAATACCTTCTCTCAACAGCAAAAGGCATCTTAATAAAAGGGAAGCTTTCCCTTTCTGCCTTTTTCAGAGGGATAAAGAAAAGGTGGTTGGAAAATCAAAGCCTGGATGGGTTTTACTTTTGCTGCATCATCAGCATTTGAGTCTTTTTGTCTGTGGATGGGAAGCAAGATGAAGCAGCACTCAAAACTCTGATTCTCCTTTGGATTGTTACACCCTTCAAGAGCTGGTCAAATATGGGGAAAATGGTGACACAATTTTTCAGGAGGGAGGAAAAGTGTCTTCCTTGGCAATCTGCCCCAAGTTCATTGTTATTGAAGGTCCTTCATGGTGGTAGCAGCAGGTCAGCCTGTGCTGGTTGATGGGTCTTGTTTGTTGGCCTTTCAGCATCTCTTTGCTTTGACAACATAGAAGTGTCAGGATCTTCAAGGAGGGTTCTGAGATGTGCAACCCCACCACCTGCCCCAGGAATATGGATGATCCCAGGTAGTCCTACCACAGGCAGTAGGAACCTTGTCCCTTCACCCCTAGGCATGACACAGGTTAATACTCTCACAAAGGTTGCTCCCTTTGGCACAGAAGACCCCAGCACAGGTCTGGCAGCTTTACCAAACGTGTCTACCTGGCACCAGCAGGAACACGGTGGCCAGAGTGACCAGTGGCCACTGGACCCAAACTGCTGCTGTGTCATGGAAGAGAGAGGCTCTTCCTCCACCTCTCTGCTGGAAACATTAACAGGCTGAAGACAGAAGAACCTCCTACAACCATAAAATGATACAGATGGGCACATTTTTCATCAAACGTTCTCCTCTTTTGCCCTTTGTTACAGGTGGTGTGGAAAACTTCCAGCCTAGAAGGTCAGAGCACATGGAAGTCCCTGAGAAATTCCTTGCATGCTGTTTATCTTGCCTGGGCTGGGGCTAATGAGTTGGGCAACTGGCTTCTGCAGGAGCAGAGTCAGGGCACGACCATGGCTCATCCTCTTGCTCTGGGTCTGGGCACCACCAAGCACAGGAGGAGCAGAAGTCCTGCTCTGTGCTAGGCTCTCTAATTCCACCACCTCCATGAGATACAGAACAGCTGGAGAGCAAAAGGAACCAAGGGATGTGGTTCCTTCAACCACCACGGAAATGACCTTGCTGTAGGTGGAAAGACTGAGGTGCTGGGAGGGAGAGGAGGTGCAGGAGGGCAGTGCCCTCCCTTTGGCACGGAGCAGAGTTAACATTTACAGAGCAGAGTCTATTTTGGGAACAGGAGGGAGCTGCTCAGGGATGCACTTTAGTGGGAAAAATCCATCACTTCTTTCTCTTTCTGTATTTGAGAACACCAGGTCCACGGGAGAGGGGAGTGAAGAGGCTGGAGTTAAAAAGAGGAGTAATGCCAGATCCTGATAAAATAAACTTGACACAAAACTAGAGCACAGGTTACAGGAAAGGGGAGTTCCTCTTTAATAATATAACAAGGATCTATATTGTGAATCTGCATCAGAAAGAGCCAAAGCAGCCAGAATTCCAGGCTGCCACGTACCAGGCTCACAGGGGGTAACGTGCCAGGGCTTTTTATGAAAGCCAAACTGCCAAGCAGCTCGTGATGGAAACATGCCCTGCCTGCAAGGGCTCAGGGAGGAGCTGGGGAAGCACCTGCTGCTCTCCCTGAGACATGTTAAAGGAGATGGGACAGGGAACAGTGTGTGGCCCTGCTAGCAAAGAGCTGAGAGCTTCTGCTTCTTCCTCCCCTCTGCATAGCCTGTAAATGAAGTTATCTGAAGGAGGCTGAAGTCCCAGTCTGCTCCCTCGGCATGTCTCTGCCCTAGGGTTTGCTCTCCCTGGGTTTTTAAGCATCACAGAGCCTCAGAGAGGTGGGACATCCTCCCCAAACCCACCACGGCCTGGAGAAGGGGCAGCAAGGTGAAGGAAGCACTGAAACTCAGCTTCATGCCCCAAAACTTCCACGCTGCAGTCCAAGCTCCCTCTTTCCACGTTTGGATCCATCCCCTGTCCAGAGAGCCCCCAGGACTGTGCTGTGTGTGTCTGCTTGCTCAGGTTCATTTCTGCTCCTACCTACAGAAGAGATGGGAGATGGACAAACCCCATCTTCATCAGCATGATGTTCAGAGCCAAGCCCAAGGTCCACAGGGGAGCTTTGTGCCCCAGCCTTGTTTGCAGGCTTTAGAAGGCAAGGAAATGGTGAAGATGCTCCCTGGTAGCAGCTCCTGCTGACACAGCACATCCATCCTTGAGAAGCTTTGGAAGCAAGGCTGGAAGGTCCCATCCTGCCAGGTGATGTGCAGAGGAAATCTGTCTGTCCTCCTGTCTAATTACACTGATGGAATTAGGCAGCTCCCTCAGCACTAGTGCAGCTTTCACTTTTACCTCACAGCAGCACTTGGCAGGTTTTGCTTCACCACCTCCAGAAGAATCACCATGAGCATGTTATTTGGGCTGGGGGATCAGTGCCCCAGCTGGGATCAGTGTCCTGGGGCACAAGGAGCTCTTGGCACATGCTCTAAGAGGTGGTCCATGCCCTGAGGTTAAGATGGATAAACAGGGTTGTTTTCTCAGGTTCACCCAAAATCTTTGTCCAGTTCCGGGTTCCCCAGTTCCAGAGAGACAAGGAGCTACTGGAGAGAGTCCAGGGGAGGCTCTGGAGATGCTGAGGGGCTGGAGCATCTCTGTGCCAGGACAGGCTGAGAGCCCTGGGGCTGTTCAGCTGGAGAAGAGAAGCCTCAGAGGGGATCTGATCAGTGCTGAGCAAGAGCTAAAGGGCCCCGGGGGGCAAGAGGCTGGGGCCAGACTCTGGTCAGTGGTGC
>NW_008618310.1:84201-126844 GCF_000691845.1 Merops nubicus
GCCCAGAGAGGCTGTGGAGTCTCCTGCTCTGGAGAGATCCCAAACCTGCCTGGCTGTGACCCTGGGCACCCTGCTGTGGGTGAGCTGCTGGAGCAGGGGGGTTGGAGGAGATATCTCCAGAGGTCCCTCCCAATCCCAATAAAGTCATGACAGAGGCAAAACATAATCCCTCTGCAGCTGGATTTTGAGCCAGGCTCTCCCAGTGACTCTTCAGCCTTCAAAATCCACTTTCCAAACAAGACATCAGGGTGAGCTGCCCTATGCACGCTCCACCCCCAGCAACTCCACGGGCTGGTGCCAAAACTCCAGGAAGGGCTCCATGGTTTGTGCCAAGTGGTGCCTGTGGCAACCCCCTGCCTCAGTCTGCAGCAACATCTCAGCTCCTCTCAGCCAAGGTGAAATTCAAACAGACAGAAATAGAAGGAACAATTACTGCAGGGAAAGTGGAAGAGTTAATAAGGGCCTTGAACGTGCTTTTGAGACATTTTTAGGGATTTGGGGTAGTTTTTTCCTTGCCCTTCAGGTCTTGGAAAATAGCTCCAAAGGTAGGAAGATTTTTTTTTAAAAAAGACTTTTGCAAATGTGCATGAAAGAGCCCAGGAATGCTCTGATGATCAAATAGGGATTTTGTTCCCCAGAGTTTAACTCCTACTATCATGAGAATCCTGTAATGGAGGAAAAGCAGAATCTGGCTGGCTTTATAATAAAACAGATTCTTAGAAAAGCAAAGCTGCCTTGGAGAAAGGAAATTTGAGACATGTTTTTGGTCTGCTAGGAATCATAGAATCATTTAGGTTGGAAGAGAACTCCAAGATCATCAAGACTCAACCATCAAGCCAACACTAATAAGTCCTCTGCAAAAACAGAATCAGAATCTATCAGGGTTGGAAGGGATCCCAAGGATCACCCAGAATCCATGCAGAGACATCCAAGGCCCATGGAAAACCTCGTTTAGGCATCACTGGGCATTGGATCAGGCCCAGGGGGCAGGAACCATGCTGTGCCCCTGTGCACACACATGAATTTCAGCCTCAGTTTGGAGAACCCTGTGTTGGTTACACAGTGAGTGAATGGGTAGATGACTCAGGACCTAAACCCTTTTTGTGAGCAGTCAAAACAGGAATCCCCTTTATTGATAAGCTATTGCATGAGCAATTCCACTTCCAGACATCAGCTTTGGCCAGTGGAGACCAGCTCCTCAGACACATCACCATGCCCATACTTCAGTGGCCATGCTTACTCTCCTGCTCCAGCAGCAGTTGCCCAAAGGGTTTTCCCCCCTTTCACCTTTCCAAATCAGACCCCAGAGCCCCATGCTCCCAGTGTGAAAGCTTTTGCAAACCCCCACACACAAAGAAAAACCCTCAGCTGCTTAATTTGCTTCTCAGCGAGTCAGAAAGATGGATGGTGAGCTGCCTAGATGATGCTTTCCAGATATCCCTGTCTTGTTGCTTAATCATACACTCTATCAAGCAACCAGTCCACATTCTTAATATGACAGTGGCAATATCTGACTGATTCTCCCTGTTCATAAACCAGATCTTTATCTCTTCCCATCTGCAAACATAAAAACCCATCGTGCTATTACACGACTGACGCCGTCGTAAAACTCTCCCCACATCCTCCTCCTCCTCCTCATTTTTCCATTATCCTCAAGCAGACTGAGACCTTCTGCCCTGATAGCACCCTCAGACACCTGCACTTTTCACTTTTCTTTTTGGTATCCCTCTGTGCTCTTGGCTCTGGGCACTGGCAGGAGGTGGGTGCTGCCCCCCTCCCAGTCCTTGCAATGCGCTTCCTCTTCCTGCACCCAGTATAAATCAGGGATGCTAAAGCATATTTTATTTGGAGCATCTGCTGGAACAGCAATTAATCACTGTCAGGCTATCTGAAAATAACCATTAGTTTTTGTTTTATTCTTTACTACACAAGCAGAAGAGATACATCTCCATTCCAGTTATTAATCCTCCTGCTCGCTGGAAGGCGGCCAGACTAAACCTTGGAGCAGACATCCACCAGTTCATCCCAGGAAAAGAAAGGATGGAGTTTGGGTGGAAAGCTGGAGCTTTGCTGGAAACAAGGGTTGGCTGAGGAAAGGGGCTTCACTGTCAAGGTAGATTGTGTCTGAGGACAGGGAGGAAGTCTCGTGGCTCAGCAAACAGATGTTGAACAGGACACTCAAAATTGCTACAAAGCCTTGAGAAAATGTTTTTTTTCCTTTGTTAGCTTTCAGCTCTTTACAAAGTTAATTAAAGGATATCCTTGGAAAATACCTTTTTCCAATCGTGGCACACAGCCAAAACAAGTGACCGTAAACTTGGGCATCCTAAGGTTCACTGCTAATTTTCCCTCTATGGTTTGGGAGTCGTGCTCTGCTTCTTAAGGTCAGAATATTTTTCTCCTAATTGCTAGGCCCACAAATTCTCCTCCACGAGATCGAAAAAATCAAAGTCCTGTTTTTCAAACCCTAGGATTCATTGCCAGCAGACAGTGTCTCATAAATAAGGCTTCCAAAATATTTCACAAAGTCTAGTTCCTAAGTCACTCAGTCACTCTTGTAAATTCCTATGATATATAAAATTTAGGCAGCAGCAGACTGGGAGATCATCTCAGTGACTCCAACAGGTTCTTCTCTTTCTGGTGCTGAGATATGTCCCTGGACGTGTGTGTGTGTGTGCACGTGTACATCAGTGCCTGTGTGACTAAGTCCATAATGCATAAAAAGAGTTTAATGGATCAATTAATTACACTTACAGGCACAAAAACTCTGTGGGCCTCCCTGAAGACTTCACGTCTACCAAGACTGGCTTCATAATTATAAAAAGTGGCTCCACACAAACTATCTGTACTTCTGTGAATACATTTTAGCACATCAGTTGAAAAATCCCTTTATTATTCACCTTGCTCTTCATGCTGCCAAACACAAGCCTGTGTCCTGTGCTGTGGCTGATTCCCACGGGCATCCCTGCTGCTGCCAGGGCAAAAACCCCACTGGGCTGAAATAATCATAGAATATATTGGAAGGAACCTCTACAGGTCATAGTCCAACCCTCCTGCAACAAGCAGGGACATCTCCAACCAGGTCAGGCTTCTCAGAGCCTCACCAAGCCTGACCTGGGGTTCTTCTTCTCCCCATCAGCTCTTCCTTTGCAGCCTGCCTCCTCTGAACACCTACAAGAGGGACAAAAAGCTCCATGGACCAGGGTGTCTCTCCAACCCCTTCCTCTTGTCCCATACATGTGTGGAGAATGGTGCCCTGCAGGACCCAGTGGTGGCTGTGGAGGGGGTTTCTACAGAGCTTCAGGAATTTGCTACCATCCATTCCCAAATTAGGAAAAAACAAACCCTAATCGCTCAGGTTTTTCCAGCAAATGCTTCTCAGACATCCATAAAGTGGGTCCTTAATGAATCCTTTCATCTAGTTGATCTCCTTAACTGGAATCACTTATTTACTTAAAATTTTACTACTGTCCCTCAGGTCATTTTGGTTTTAGAGATGCAGAGGGCTAGGAAGCCAACTACATAAAACTAGCAATTAATTTCTCACAGCTTGATGCAAATATTGGACTTAAAAGATGTGTCTCCCTTTTGGTGAGCTCCAGCCAGCTGCTGTGTGGTTGGCTGCAGTGGGACATGCCAAGGAATGAAAGCCTGTCCTAGGACATCAAGATCTCTGCCTTATTTTAAAGATACATGTGGTTCCTTTCTGCTCAACCCCTATCACTTTTGTCCACACCCATGAAAGAAGAACATCAGAACAGGAACATCACGAGTTCTCAGGATTTTTAAGACATTTACCTGAGATAAGATGCAGAAATTGCCTTAAATCCACTGGACTTCCTTCTCAGGGGCTGAAGTTCTGCACTTCTGCCCAGGTTCCTGTCATGCAGCACTACATACTCAGCTGCAGGATCTACATGAGGTGTCCAGTGTCCATAGGCGTGTGGAGAGAAGAGCACCTCCAGATGTTAGCCCACCCACAAGGTGCAGAGCTTTGTAAGCTGCTGCTCCAGCTCCATCGACTACAGAGCCAAGATTTAGGCTCTTCTAGGCATGACAGATGGACACCCCAAGGGAATTCAATGACCAAGCTGCTGAGAAAGGCAGGAGAGATACTCACAGTGAAAATGTCTCATGGGAGAGCAACTTCCAGTTTTGCAGAGCTCTTGAGAGGGTGGTTCCTGGGCTGCACTCTGACTCAGACCCTCAGGGTCTTGCACAAACTCCCACTGAAATGAGTGGGATAGTGTCAAAGACAACTGAAGTCTGCAGGAGACCTCCTATCAATGGACCCACCATCATGGATGAGCACAGAGGGGTCACGTTCCCATGTGAAGGAACCTGCTGGAACTCCAGAGGTTCTCTGGTACCTACAGAAGAGGATCAGGTTCTCTGCACCAGGTGAAAGTGATGCTTGGAAAGAATATCTTTCCAAAATCTGGAAGGCTTGGGGGAGAGATGTTTTGCTTGTTTTTCTAGGTGTGTGGGAGAGAGATTTATAATAGAAATGTAACAGTATTTCAACCCAGCAAGCTCGTTTCTGATGCCAAATGCTGCAAGGCTCATGGTCCCCCATGTGCTGCCTGCTCATTTATTTATCTTCTACCTAGACTAAAAGTAGTGACTGAGCCATTTTTCCTGTTTGTAGAAACCTTGATGTTGCCAGACGGGGAAGTTGAAACAAAAATCAAAGTATGATTGCTGGGCTGATTTTTTTCCACCACTTTGTATGGGAAGGTGTTGGCTGAAACTCCCTGCAGAAGGCATCGTGGCTATGAATCAAAGTCCTTCTGCTACCATGGCTTAATGAGTTACTGACTACCAAGAGAGACATGGTAACGAGCTGTTTGGATGTTCTTTGTCTATCTCATGGCAAAGAAAACGGGTTAGCTCCATGAAATGTAGTTAAGCCAGAAGTTCTTGGGGTGGCTTGGAGCTCAGCTGATGAAAGGCAACGTCTTGACCTATTGTGGCTCAACATCTTTCAGGGATGAGTCAGCCTATATAAAGTTCAATTGTATGAAGCTGAATTTTGCCTTTTGTGAAGACAAAAGGCCCTGGACAAGCTGCATCTTTACTTCCATTGGCTCATCTGGACCATGTGGTTCACATGGGCACCTTCACCCCCTGCAAAGTCAAGGTTACAGAGCTGAAGTGTGCAATGACGTTGCAGAGAAAGGCAGCATCAAGGAGGAATAGCAGGATTTGTTCAGACTGGAATCTTCTTGAAAACACAATTCAAATCTCAGCAGAGATTCAGAGATGAAAATAAGCCTTTACTTTTATTTTGCCTTTATTTTCAGACTGTCTCTTTTACTCTCAACACTGGAAGGGCAGAAACACCAGTAAAAATGTCCTTCCTATTGCATTTAATTGTTCCAGTTGAACATGTGAACAAGAGCCTGAGATGGAGAAGGCCTGAGGCAGCTAAAATGTCAGACTGAGAAGTTTTGAATTCGGGGAGAAAAAAGCCTGATCTGGGAGATGTTGGTTAAATCAACCCCCTGAATTGCTGGATGCCCCCTCCCCTCCCCCTGCCTGGCAGAAGCTGCCACGTGCCCCTTCACTCCTCCTGATAACAGGGAACTTTTCAGTAGGTTCAGTCAAACCCATAATGTGAGCTCACACATGCCTGTGGGAGAATCACCAGGCTTCCTCCTCTATCCTCTCAGCTATTTGCACAAAATAACACTAATTATCTAAAATGCTGGCTTCCTCCAAATACCTGTTGGAACAGAAGATACAATTACCATAATTCCATTGCAAATTTCACTTCCCATAATCACTCTCCATTACAACAAGCATCTAAGGTACCTTTAACTTCACCTGGGAGATGGTGAAAGCAAAGATTTAACTTATTTAACTCTTTTCAGCCCAGTTTAGAAAGGCTGAAGTATGTGTTTAGTGGTAAGAAGGCTGTAGGGGCTGCAGCAGGGTGGTGTTGAACTCATGACTTACACACACAAGGAAGGTATTGATCTGTCCTAAATTTAAAGATCTTTGGTTTTGCTCTCTGAACTTTCATAATGTCCAGGTGAGAAACAGGCAGTTCCAGAAGGTAACTAGTTCATCCAACCTAATTCAGCTGTTATATTTAGGAAAGGATGAGTTGCCCTCTGAATTGTCTCCATGGACCCAGAGGTATGAGTTGTCCAGACTGGACCTCCCACTGTCTGAGAGCAAAGCTGACTCCTGTAAACCAAAAAAAATCTGTTTTTTCAGCTGTGTGGGGAGCACCTGGAGAGGTCTCTGACATTATCAGAGTCCTCCTACACTGTGTGTCCTCGTTTTGTTTAGATCTAACTCCTCCTACTGCTGAGATGAGTCAGGTATAGACAGAGGTCCCTGAGCAGACTCATTCTTCTTGTTCCTTCAGGAACAGGAAGGGCAAACAGAAGGGTTCAGCCCAGGACTAGGACAGCTGCCCCACCTCAACCACAGGGAAAGAACTTCCAGCAGAGCTGGAGACTCCCTTAGGAACACAAGCTGCATGGCTTGTCCCAGCCCTTCTGCTTCTCTGCTCTCAGCTTCCTTTCCTGAGGAAAGCAGGCAAAAACTTAGGCTTTACTCTCCAGCTCTGTTGCAAACTCCCTTTCCTCTCCTTGCCATGCTTCTCTGAGACAACCACCAAGCTGGTAACAAGGGAAGGACTGCCAAGCAGCATTTGATTCAGATCCAAGCAGATAACCCCACTCAGAACCTCCTCAGGTACCAGCAATGCACAGCAGAACACGGTCCCTGAGCCCTGCTGGATGCAAACCTCTATGAAACCTCTCCAGGATGCTGGAAAACCAAAACCCACTCATCATCAATTCTTCCACCTGCTTGGAGGAGGGTGCAGCAGGTGCTGTCACTGCTGTAACACCCATCCCTGCAATCACAGCCAGCGATGCCTCCCAGCTCTGAGAGACTGAGGAGTGCTCCAGTCAGTCCCCAAGGCCTTTGAAAGATGAGGACTGGAATTTTTAACAAGCCCAAGAATATTCCTGCTCGCCACCCTCCAACACACAGCTTTTAATTTTCCATTAGAAAGGGAAATGTTACAACTCCTGTGATACGACTGCCCTGAAAACCCTCCTGCCTGGCCATGGCTCTGGAGGAGAGGAGACTGAGAGGTGACCTCATTGCTCTCTACAGCTGCCTGAAAGGAGGGCGGAGTGAGGCTGGTGTTGGGCTCTTCTCCCAAATTCCTGATGATGGGACGAGAGGAAATGGCCTCAAGTTGCCCCAGGGGAGGTTTCCGTTGGATATGAGGAAGAATTTCTTCCCTGAGAGAGTGGTCAGGCCCTGGAAGGGGCTGCCCAGGGAGGTGGTGGAGTCCCCATCCCTGGAGGGGATCAAACAACAAGTAGATGGAGCACTGGAGGCTGTGCTCTAGTGGGTAGGGAGATGTTGGGATGAAGGTTTGACTAGATGATCCTGGAGGTCCCTTCCAACCAGAGTGGTTCTATGACTCCCAAGGGTTTGCTGGTCTCGTGGTGGCAGCGTGTGAGCACAAGCAGAGGAGATGGAGCTGCTGAACTTCCAGCTTCTGCACCCCACCACCTCCACAGAGGAGCAAGCCTTTCTTTTGGGACAGTAAAATTTTGCCTATATTCTCCAGAAATAACCAGAATAGACCCTGTCCTGTCCAAAGGAACTGAACAACCTCTTTTACCAGCTTGTACCCACCACATCACCCAGAACTAATATTAACTTGGTTGCTGGCCACCTCCCTTGAATCCTGGTGGCTCAAGCCAGGGCTTTTATAACAGAATGTTGGACATTTTAATTCCACTAGTGACCATAAAATTGACAGAAACTCACAAAGTTGGTCAAGGTGTACAGATAAATCCTTCTTTCCTTCACATACCTAGAGATATATTTTATGTGATCTCCATTGGTACTAACAGGGTGAGCACCAGTGGTAAACACAGCTAAAATAATGAGAAAATTGTAAACTAGATTTCTGTCCTGGCAGATTTTTCTTGGAAACACCAAGAAATTTTTATTTCAAAAACCTCCAGGCAGGGCCACAAATCACGAGGGTAACGTGCTTTAAAAATCATAAGATTCCATAAATACAAATCAATAGTGAGGAACAAATTAATAGGGAGGCACAAATCAATGGTGAGGTTCAGTTTTGTCTTTCCAGTGGGCTCCTTGGCCTTCACGTGCTTCTTGAGATTACTCTCCTGTTCTGTAAATCCAAATCATTATCTTTTCTCTAAAATAATAAGCTGAAATCTCTTTTACCCCTGACTCTGTGAGCCAGGGCTTCTACAAGAATATTGAGTATTTCCAGCCTCTTTATCAAATCATCAGATTTTTTTCATTTTCTCTGTTTTTTCAGAGGCTGAGGATTGTTCAGTATGTTAATGAGCAGCTTTCAAGATCCTTCTCCTTTCCCCTCTCGCCTTCTTTCAGGAGTTGATTTTTTAAAGTACCATCCAGGGCATTGGAATAGCAATAAAGAACAGGTTAAAACCTCTGATGTTTCATTCCAGGAAAGCTGAAAAGATTAATGCACTTGTCCGCAACTTGAGCCTTTGCTATTCCCAGCTCTCCAGAAACCAAACAGCATGTACAGCAATTTCTTTATTACTTAAATCACATTGCACGATTATTACACCCCTTGGGCTGAAAAGCAGCAAAATTGCACTGCCTGCCAAGGTGAAAGGTGACCAAGAGGAGGTCAGCTTGGCAGGTAATGGGAAAATCTCGTTGGCTTTATAGGACAACACTGTGGGTGGAGTGACTTGGAAGGGCTGGTGAGTGGGGAAGTAGAGGCTGCCCCCTCCCTGCATCTAGACACCTTCTGTTGCTGCTTTGTGTGGGACAAAAGCTCCTTCTGGCAGCTCCAGTGGAACGAGAGCTGCTGGAAGTTACACGGAATCCTACAGTTGTTGAGGTTGGAAAAGTCCAACCACCAAGTCCAACCATTAACCTGACTCTACCAAGCCCACTGCTAACCCACGTCCCTCAGCACCACATCTCCAGGAGTTTTAAACACTTCCAGGGATGGTGATTCAACCACTGCCCTGGGCAACCTGGTCCAGGGCTTGACAGCTCTTTGGGGGAAGATATTTTCCCTAATATCCAACCTAAACCTCCCCTGAGGCCATTTCCTTTTGTCCTATCAGTTATTACTTGAGAGTAGAGAACTTCTCTCTCACACCTCAACCACCCAGCACACAGAAGTCACAGTGGGTTGCCCATACCCAAGCATTGCCTAAAATTCTCTCCATTCAGAGTTTTCATCCTTAGAGCACACAGATGAGCAGTGGCACGACTCAACACAAGGTCTAACATCATCCAGCATGGAGAAGAGAGCTGCAGCTGCCAAGGGTTTGGAACAAAGGTGGCACCTTCCAAACCCAACGTGGAGCCCCTGTACGAAGCTTTGGGCTGCAGGGTTTGGCCCTTTTTTTTTCATGCAACCTTTCTCCCAGCTGGAAGCAGGCAGCTCTTTAACTGCAATTTTTCCCCATAAAAATGGGAGCAGCTCTTCAGTCGCTGGTACAGATATGGAAGATCTCATTTTGCTGAAAGGCTACAGCTCTTGGAATGACATTAGACACCATAAAAATGGGCAGAAATTGGAGTGCACGGTGTTGTTATCACTATTTGCACAGCACAAACATATAATTAGGTGGCATATGAGGACAGAGTTAATTGCATTTGCTAAGTGTTAATATTAAATTTCCTGTGTTTCAAAAGAGTCGGGTTTTATATTAATCTTTAATTGGGCTTTTCTTGCTTTCATGTTTTTTTGGCTTTTTTCCCCTAAGCATCTTATCAAAGGTTAGATTATTGCTATTATTAATATTTCTGGGTGTTCTAACTTTATCTGTATCTATATTTTGAGATTATTTATGTATTGGGTATCTTTGTTAATAACAACCAGACTCTTTAGGATGGCAAGGATGAGTGACAGCCAAAGAAATCACTTTATACAGTATCCCTGACACAATATTTTGACAATTTCATTGGAAGTAAGACACTATGATTGTCAGTTCAGTTACAATATGGTTGTTGCTCCCTAGTGGGGGGAAAAAAAAAAAAAAACTACTCAGAAAATTGAAGGAAATCAAATCCCTGGCTAAGTGGTTTTTACAGTAAAACATTCAGGTCTTGCCCTTGCCTCTCACTGCACGTGTACAACATCGCATGACGTTTGAAATGCAGAAGGAGGGAGCAAACATCCCACAGATGCCTGAGAAGCCAGGCACAGTTTGAACAAGCCTCTAGAAAATATAAGTAATTCATCACTCTTCATGGGCTGCTACCAGAATTTTGCCATTTCTGCTCCTTTTCTGCCTAATGCAACGCCCAGGGTAAAACCCAACAGTGCTGATGTCAATGCTTGGAGGATTTCTTTTCATTTTTAAGCCTAAAATATTTCTAATTGAAGGGGGAAATGTAAGACAGTGCCTGTATCTAGCTTGTTTGAGTGTCCTAGGTGCAGGGCAGGAAGAATGTTAGGAAGAAATGAGGTGGCACTTATGAGGACTTGGTGGGGAAACATTTCTTCCTGTGGTAGAAAGAGAAGTTTGCAAAGTGGAAATGTTAGGGGAAACGTATTTGCTTTGGTAAATCTGCTTTTCTTGCAAAAAGCACTTTCACAGAAGGAAAAAAACCCCAATTTTTTGTATCACCAGGTCTTTGGGACAAAGGGAACGGGTAAGGCTGGCGCTGGGGCCAGGAGTCGTTGAGGGACACTTGGGTAGAAAGCCCAAATCTTGACAGTCTAATTCAGAGCCCAGGTAATAACTCTCCCTGCCTCAGCTCCTCAACAACCCCTTTAAAAGGTTTCCCCTCTGTTCAGACACAAAGAAAACACTAAGGCTGGTGCTGGGACCAGGAGTTGTAGAGGGACACTTGGGTAGAAAGCCCAAGTCTTGACAGTCTAATTCAGAGCCCAGAGCTGAACCCTGTGTAATAACTCTCCCTGCCTCAGCTCCTCAACACCCCCTTTAAAAGGTTTCCCCTCTGTTCAGACACAAAGAAAACACATTTTGAAGTGTAATTATATTGCTCAGTGGAATATGTGTCCTCTGGACAACTCTTAATTGTACTCCACCAACCCACAGGAGGGTTGGGATCAACTGGGGCAGGTCATGGGAGTGTTCTGAAGAGTTCTGGGATTAAATTAAGAAAGGGAAAATTCAGGTTGACTATCAGGGAAATCTTGCTGGCAATAAGCTCATTGTGGCTGTGGTTGATGCAGCCCTTACGTCCCAGAAGCTTACATCAGGGCCTCTCTAAAAATTAAAGATCCCTATAAATTAAAGGTTGGGGCTTCCCTGTAGAGATAGACAGTGAAGGATAAGATATCAAGGTGGCTTCTGGATCAGGTGCTGGACAAATGCATCCTTGAAGTCAGAGCTTTATGCAACACAACTCTGTCAGGCAGAAATTCTTGAGCAGGAGGAAGAGTCCGAGCCAAACACAGACCATGACAAGGCACGTTATGGATTGAGTGGATTAGAATCAGGCCTCTGCTGATCAGTCTGCCACGGAACTACTGGCCCTCAGGGCCTCTTGCTGTCTTGAAGGAAGGTCTGGAGGAACGTGCAGTCTGAATTTGACAGAGACATGAAGTCCAACTGATGCAAATCCATAGTGGAGTGAGCCTGTGCTAGGGATACTCAAAAGGGGATTGTTCTGGAGGTCTTGTCAGAGCACTTGCTCACTCCAGGCCATGCCCATCCCAACTCTTTGCTCTCTGAGGTCCTTCCAGCTACTTCTGTGAGACTGAAGCCTCTCTTAGTGGCACGTTTCATCTTCATTCAATGCCTCTGTGGAGATTTTGCCTTCTTGCCTTCAACAGAGATCCCCATACGGGCTGTCAATGCCTTGCACGTGTCCTTAGGGATTCAGTGTCTGGGTCTCAGGGCTTAATTTATGGCTACTGAACTCAGCCCACAGGTGGGGTATCTCTGTCACAGCTCCCAAAGGGTAACCAGAGGCCCCAGCAGGTTCAGAGAGAGAGCAAGGCTCTTGTAAGACAGTTTATCCTCACCCTGGCTCTCAGGGGCACCAGCAAGGATGGCACGAGCTCTTGGCAAGAGCAAGAGAAGAGATGTCTGGTGGGTCACGTCAGGCCACATCAGCAGCCCAGCTGTGACACCTCTGTGCACCAACAGTCTTCTCACCTTTGGGCCAGCCCCAGAGCAGCCAAAGGGTCTCTGCCCCATGCCCTGGAGCAGCAGACAGATGGACCTCACGGGCTCCACACAGCACACCTTGACGTGTCCACCCCAGGCACATCGGTACCACTGCCACACCTCTGCTGGCAAAAGTGTATAAAAATTCTCACTTTATCACCCCACTACCAAGCTTTGGACAATTTTAGGCATTCATTTCACTAATAAATGTGGAGACGACGGAGTTGGCTGATGATCTGTCTGGGATTTAAACTCCACCACTGCATCACGTTTGATTTGATATAAAGCAAGGTCACTCCTCATCCTTTAGGTTACTCAGGATTAGAAAATTGAAGCCATTTGAAGTGAGATGATATTTCTTAATATAATAATGGCTGGGAAATTGAACTCTAAGGATGGTTTCTTGTTATTAGTTCATAGGAGGTGCTTTTTAAAAATTAGAGGAGGAGGAGGAGGACTATAGTTTAATCCCAAAATAAATCACGTTTCCCAAATGGCCAGCAAAGCTGATATGATTAGAAGACTTAAAGCTGTGGTAGGGCAAGTTAAATCACTCACTAATGATTTTCACTGGATTACAGAGGAATACCTACGACTTTCTACCTACTTTGCACCAGTTTCTTTGCATCATTATGGGCTGCAGGTGGTTTTCAGTCAGGATTGTTTCTCAGTGTTTCACAATAAAAGCAAATAATGACAAATGCAACCAGTTCATCCGATCTTCACACTTCTTTGGAGCCATGGGGTTTTTTTCCATCTCTCTCCAAATTCTTGAAGTATGGAAAACACCAGCAGGAGAAAAAACATACTGAACTCGTTGAAATAATTTTAGTTAAAAACCCTCTCTCTCCTACTCTGTGTATATTTAAGCACAGAACAGCTTTTTAACCAAAGTGAGAATTTTAGCAGAAAGCTGTTGTTTGGGTTAAAATATCTCCCATTTTGATCACGGAACATTTTGATTCTTTGCATATCCTTCTCGTTTTCCTCCTCCCTCTTCCCTGGCTTTAATCCAGTGGGAAAAGCAAGCAGGATTTTTTGGTTGGGTGGGGTTTTTTCACTTAAATTCAGGATTTTTTTGGGGTGGAAAAAAAGAAGAAATGTTGTCCAAAAGTTATCCATGTTTTTTGAGATAGAAAACACTTTTTCTCAAACATCTGTAACACACCAGCTGCTCCTGCCCCTCTTCAATCATCTGAATTCTTTCTCCCCTTCTTTCCCCATTAAATTCCCTCTTTCAACGTGCTGTGCCCATTGTTCCAGGATGGGCTCGTGGCTGTTGGAGACGTGACCCATTTAGTCCCCTTCACAGGAGGAGGAGGAGAAGGGGTTTCTGTGGTGGTGGTCTGGACCACAGGCGGTGCATTCATTTTCCACCTTTATTCAGACAAAAGTCCCAGCGCTTGAGACGCGGGACCCGTGTTCAGCCTTGTGTAAAACAGGGCTTGCCTTTTGTTCTCCCATAAGCATTTTGCTGCTAGAGAGGCTTTGGGATTGGCAGCTCTGCTGAATGGAGACAGAGACGTTGTCAGTGCTTTCTTTTCCCGTTTAGAAACGCTCATGATGACAAAAGTGTTCATTGTTTTGGTGAAAAACAGAATCCTCCTTTTTTTTTTTGCTTCCCCCACACGAAGGGCGGACCCCTTCCCTTGTAGAAAGTGTGAATTCAGGATGAGTGGAGTTTTATTTGTTTCATCTAAATAGGGCTTCTGTAGAAGGAGGAAACAATCTCATCTCTTTGTCCAATTTGGACAAAACAAACAACAGGGAACTGAAATTCATGACACGACAAGTTGGTAACAGTCGGGCCAGCAAGACACTGCAACAGGGAGTCTGGGAAAGGAAAAATTTCCACTGGCAATGGGCTTTAGAGGGAGGTTAAGCAATCCTTGGGTGCAAGTGGGGTGTGTCTATCTATATAAAACAGTAGTAACATAGTACTAGATATATGAGTAGTAATATACCTATAAAAGAGTAGTAATATTGTAATATATCTATATAAGAGTAGTAATAATCTATCTATATAAAAGAGTAGTAACATAGTAATAGATATATGAGTAGTAATATTTCTATAAAAGAGTAGTAATATAGTAATATATCTATATAAGAGTAGTAATATAGTAATATATATACACACAGTATACACTACTCTGGGATAACACATGGACTAAGTCTTAAACAGCTTTTTACAAAATATCAAGTTTGAGGAAGACCTTTAGAAACTAAAAACTAAAATTAAGGACAACAACTGGCAACTGGTGGAGGTCAAAGGAAACGCTGCGTTCTCAGCTGTCGTTGTGTCCATCTCCCCCCTCAGATAAAACCCCAGATATTTCCCTGTGATAATTTTTGATAATTTGGCTAAATAAGGTGGACAGGGTAGCACCAGCCTTTGGATATACTGGGGGAGTGCTGGTGTCCTGCCAGACCAGCTTTACCCAGGTAGAACTCCTGCAAACTGGGTCTAAAACGGGTCAATATTGGCTCTACCTCACCAAATCCAACAGTTATTTCTTCTTACACCAGCTGGGAATCCAGTCCCTAAGTCTCTCTGTTAACATAATCCCCTACAATGCTGCTGGAAAAGGTTTATTTTGCTTATTAAGAGAGCAAAAGGGAGTGCTCAGAAAGCCAGCAACAGGCAGCTTACCCAGGCTGAGGGTGCCTCTGTGGATTAGAGTGGTGCAGGAAAAAGGCGAAAAAAATGTAATTAAAGAGTTTGTTATCTTTGGAGAGCATTTGTAATCAAGTCCTGTCTCTGTAGTGAAGTCAGGCCTTTGTAAAAGGGGCTGGTTGGAGTCTAGCTGGTGCTTTATTGAAGTTTGCTCTGTGCACAGCAGGAGAGCAGACAGGGATGGGGCCGGGGTGGGTCAACACGCCAGGCAAGGCTTTCACCAGCAGCTTGGCATCCCAGCTGTTTGCACAGCTCAACCAACGGATCCCAGGCTTGCTCCTCTTATCTCTGCTACACACACGTAGTGGGAACAAGTTAAAGAGGCCCCTCAAAAAATATTGCATGCTCGGTGCTGGATCAGGAGTCCCGAATTTGTCCCAGCTACCTCCATGTCCTTCTTATCCTGGGGTGCCCAAACTGCACCCAGGACTCCAGGTGAGGTCTCCCCAGTGCCCAGTCCAGGGGCACCATCACCCCCCTGCTCCTGCTGCTCACAGGGGTTCTGACCCAGCCCAGGATGCCATTGGCCTTCTTGGCCACCTGGGCACACTCTGGCCCATGGTCAGTGGCCACCAACCCCCCCAGGGCCTTTTCCCCCAGGCAGTTTCCAGCCACTCCTCCCCCAGCCTGGAGCATTCCCTGGGGCTGTTGTGACCCAAGGGCAGGACCCGGCCCTTGGCCTTGTCCAACCTCATCCCATTGACCTCAGCCCATGGCTCCAGCCTGGCCAGACCCCTCTGCAGAGCCCCCTGCCCTCCAGCACATCCACACTCCACCTAATTCCCTGTCATCTGCAAATCTACTGAGGGTGCACTCGATCCCCTCCTCCAGATCACTGGTAGATTAAACGAGGCTGGTCCCAAACACAAGCTCTGAGGGACAACGATACAATGACAGGTGCTCCTCAAGGACCTACAAATGCTCCCTATCTGATGGAAGAAGTGAGAACACTCTGGGTGAAACCTGGATCACAAATGATCATCCATCCTCCCAAGGTCAAGCAAACCAAGGTTTAAATGCTCTTTTTCTCCTGCCCGTGCACAGTTGAATCAGTTCACTCCAGGAGAGACTTCAGCAAAGGCTGATTCTGCCAGCAGCCACTTGCAGTAAATCAAAGCAAATCAGGCACAGATACCACAGGTTGCTAAACTCTTCAGCTGACTTTATTTTAGCTGTGAGGCAGGTGATGTGTCTGACTCTAAAGCAGCTTGATTTGAATTTCCTCATGGGGGAAAATATCAACTCACTCTTGGTGATGCCAGTGGACGTTTTCACCTCCTAAAGGTTTGAGTTTTTTTTTTTTACAGTGGCTCTTAAGAGTTCCTTGTGGTGGGAAACAGGCAAAACTTTCCAGCCTTTCCCCTGGACTAGATGGTGATAAGAAAAATGAGCAGGGAAGAGAGTTCAGTGTAATGGTGAGACCCTGGAATGGGTTGCCCAGGGAGGTGATTGAGGCCCCATCCCTGGGGGTCTTTAAGGCCAGGCTGGAGGAGGCTCTGGGCAGCCTGATCTAGTGGGAGGTGTCCCTGCTCATGGCAGAGGGGTTGGAACTGGGGGATCCTTGTGGTCCCTTCCAACCCTGACAGATTCTGATCTGTTTTGGCAGAGGACTTTGGAGCCCTGGTGGCTCGGTGGTTGGACTTGATAATCTTGGAGGTCCCTTCCAACCTAAAGGATTCTACGATTCTATGTAGCCTGAAGAGCTGGGGATACTGATGGACCAACAGATAAAGCAGAAGTCCCTCCACAACTACTCTGGCTGAATTTGAGAGAAGAGAGACCCCAATGAGCTGGCTTCATTTTTACCTGAAGCATCATTTTCCAAGCGACCCAAAGAAATACAAGAAGTGCTTGCAACACAATGGGGGCCCCTCTAAATTCTGGCTTTGCTGAGGACCGAGTTTAATCTGAGCAGCAGGGAGGGAGAGAGGGGTTAAGAACCAGGCTGTAATTTCTCCTGCAAACCCCCCCAGTGCTGAAGGCTCAGGGAGGAGGGTCTGGCTGGATGGCAGGAGAGCAGAGCAGGAGGTCTCTGTGCGTGTCAGAGTGCTGCAGTGGTTGAATTAGTACCCGAGGAGAGGCAGCCTCCTCCTGAGGGGAAGATGCTGGGTGAAAAACACGACCTGCCTGGAACAGGGTCATCGAGTTCCTAACATCAATATCTCGTCAGCACCTCCAGATTGTTTCCAAAGCTCATTATTTCCCAGAGCCGCCGTCCCTGGGAGCGGAGCTCATTACCTGAGAGCCTTGTTGTATTTTCTGGCTGCTGATAAAATGTGGGCATTGCTTGGCTCCCTTAATTAATGCACAATTACAAACTGAAAAGTATCAATTGTATTTAGATGTGTGTTTGGTTGCTGGAGCTGCAGCTGCTGAAATCCACCTTTCAGAGAAGCCACCAAAGGCCAAGCAGCCTCGTCAGACCTGGCAATTAAAAATATTTTTCCCCTGTTGGAGCAGAGAACTTAACCTCAAACCTCCAGCACGACTCCAGGCCCAGGTTTGAAACTGCTTCAGTCTCATGCCCTAACCAGAGTTTGCTCCATGGCTGTGGTACTCCACCCTGCAGACCCCATGGCACCCAGAAAATGCCACCAGCCTCCTCTACAACTTGCAAACCACCTTGTGAGTAACACTTTAGACATGAAAATCTCAGCTCTGCAACAGTCTAACACATCACATCCTTTATACAAAACAAAGCCAGCCTAAATATTCCACTGTGGGTCCAACAGCAACACTTCAGGGTGCTGCCCTTGGGAGCACATGGAGATCTTGGAGGTAAAGCTGGATTTGTCCATGGATTATCCAGCACTGTCCTGCTGTAGCCCAAATCCTTGCACTCCTGAGAAACCACCAGTGAGTGAGGAGGACAAAAGCATTTCAGCTAACCAGTTTCCATTGTGGGTTTTCTTCTTTTTCCAGAATTATGTCTGGAGTATGAAGAGACTCAACACATGCCCCCCAGCCACAGAGCCCCAGGGGACCTGGGACAGGATGGATGAGCAGCAGAAGGGAAAAGAGAACTTGCCCCAGGGCACCCACCGACCTGGTAGCAAGGGTGAGGAAAGCAGAAGTGTTGTCAGCCAGAGGGTTGAGTTAATATGACTAGAGGTGAGATTTATTGGTCCTAATTTGGTTATCTAAACCCAAGTAGATCTAGACTATCCAAAGAGGCAACAGCAAGAATCGGGCAGCTCTGAGAGCAATTCATCTCCTCCTAGGACAGGTACTTTAGGTAGACCAGATGGTTCACTTGATGCTTCCGGGTGGAATAAAGCTGCAATTTCCTCCCAACACCTTAAATCAGCAGTGTAATCAAAGCTAAATTAAATCCCCATCTTGACCTGCTGGAATAAACAAGGGATGGAGTTTGAAAAATGTGCCTTGTTTTGAAACCAACGTTTTAACTTTTGGGGAATGTCACACAGCTGCACCTGAAGCTCTGCCAGAGCTCAACCAGGACTTCTGGAAGGGAGGTGAGGAACTTGGCAACACCAGCCTGGTGATCTGGATGCAGGTCACAGTTAGAATTCTGAGTTAGGAATTCTTCTGTAAATCCTTTCAGAAATAACTGACTTCAAAAGAGAACATTTATCTCTGGCTGGTATCAGAAACAGCACAGCCAGCAGGACCAGGGGAGTGATGGCCCTGCTGGCACTGGGGAGGCTGCACCACAAACTTGGATCAGTTTTGGGCACCTTGCTCCAAGAAGGACCTTGATGGGCTGGAGCGTGGCCAGAGAAGGGCAACAGAGCTGGGGAAGGGTCTAGAGCCCAAGGGTGGGGAGGAGCAGCTGAGGGAGCTGGGGGTGCTGAGCCTGGAGCAAAGGAGGCTCAGGAGAGACCTTCTGGCTCTGCACAGCTCCTGACAGGAGCCTGGAGCCAGGGGGGGGGTCGGGCTCTGCTCCCAAGGAACAGGACAAGAGGAAATGGCCTCGAGTTACCCCACGGGAGGTTGAGGTTGTCCCTGAGGAACAATTTCTTGCCCTGGAGGGTTGCCCAGGGCTGTGCCAGGCTGCCCAGGGCAGTGGTGGAGTCCCCACCCCTGGAGGGGTTTCCAAGCTGTGGAGATGTGGTGTGAGGGACACGGGGCAGTGGGGACCTGGCAGGGCTGGGTTGGACTCAATCCTGAAGGTCTCTTCCAGCCAAAACAATTTTATGATTCTATGACTCTAATTGGCACATTTGGAGAAACAGAAGCAGCATTTTTTTTCCTGCTGTCTTCTCCAATTTTTTTTTTCCTTTAGTTTTGAACTTTTTCCACTGGAAAGAGAAATTTTGGTCTGTGCTCAAGTCCTCTAATGAAAAAAAAAATCCAGGTTTTTCTGATTTTGCTGCTGAATGCAGCACACTGCCCTCAGTGCTCTGACTTCTGCTGATGTTCTCTATTTGTTTAGAGCCTGCTGCAGTGGGACTCTCTCTCGGACAACAGACAACAACCAGCACCATGAATTAACAATAATTACAGAACCAGGGCAAAGATCTATTTTCCCTTCAGCTTTCCTAGAAGTATTCCCTGCAGCTTGGCAGAACTCTCTCCTTTTCCATGAGAAATTTCAGCTTCCCATGGAAGCATTAAGAGTTTTTCAGGGCTTGTTTCAGGATTTTTTTTTGGAACCTGTCAGGATTTAAGAGGAAACTAAAAGAAAGAAAAAAAAAAAAGAAATCAAATTTCTTTGTTCAAAGACAGTGTCTAAACTCCAGCTGTGAATGACAAATAGCCCCTGGGAGGGAGGAGTGGTGATTAAAGGAGAGGAATGGAAGTCAGGGTAATCATGTTAAGCCAGTGTGTGTCTTTGAGTCCTATAGTGCTTAAAAAGGTCTGGAGGCCTCCGACTGTTACTAGCAGAAGACTCAAGGGCAAACATTTATAAACAGGATTTAGCCACTTTAATATCAGCTCTATCACATTCGCCTGCTGCTTGTGTACAACCCATACATGGATTGACACGCTTTTAAATTCACTCCTGCAGCCTGCCTGTTGAAATTTAGTCTATGAGATGGCTGAAGGACTTTTATATAAGGGTGGGGGATCTATCTGTAGTGCTGACCTAGCCAGAGGCATCAAAATATGGGTTTGCTTCTCATTGGCCCAGCAACACCTTGTGGGAACAGGAACGTGAGGGTCCCAGGTCACTGATCCCATGGGTGTAACTCCCCAGCCAGATTTATCTGCCCAGGTTGGATTTACCTCACCAGGATTAACTAGCTAAACGTTGGCCATCAGATGAATGCACCTCCAAAGAGTCATTTCTTCCATCCTCAGATGTCCAGCATATGTAGGATGAATGAATGCACAGGACCCCCTGGTTGTTCTCTGCAGGGAGCCTGAACTGACCAACTCTAACACCTAGTTTTTGGACAGGCAAAGCCAAGCCCCATGAATGCCACTCTAAGTCTTGAGGAACATGCCAGGATGGGCTGTGGTGGGCTGTCTCAGCAGTCTAGGAGGGTGGCTGAGAGAGTGACAGGACTCCAGGACACTGAAGTGGCAGCTTGATACAGAAATATTTTCAAGTTTTGACTGATCATTTTTCAGTGCCTGATATTTCTCTAATAAAATGAAAAAAAAGTTTTGAGGGAAGGGAGACAAAGTTTTCTATTTCTTGACCCTCTGCAGAAGGGGTTCAGATAAGTAAATCTCCTTGGCAACTGTCCTGCAATCAGAGGTTCTGGTCCAGCCAGTCAACCCAGCCCCACGGCCACAAGGCTTCTGCTGGGCATGACTGTGATCCAATGGATTTCCCAAGCAGATGCTCCTTCAATCTACAGATCTTCCCACAGCCTGCTGAAGCTCCCTTTCACTAACAGCTCTTTGTCAGACTCCAGGGGAAAGGTGCAAGAGAAGTGGCTATCCTATTGTGCCTCAGGAGCAAGCTGAGGTGGGAGGTCCCCTTGTGCCAAGCGTGCTGATCATGACCTGTCAAGTCGTTCTAGAAGAGATGACTTCCCTCCTGAGCACACAGCCAGCATGCAAATCCTTCTGACTTTGCTCCTTGAGCCCGTGGGGTCCTGGGAACCTCCCTGTCACTCTCCAATCCATTGTGCTGAAGGACAGGAGAGCCCTTCTTGCCAGTGGAGCTCATGGGCATGAATAAACCATAAGGCACGTGGTCGTACCAGCAGCCTGCTGAGGCTGATAGTGGACACAGCTTTGCAGGAAGCTGCTCTGGCAGCTCTGTAACATCCTGGTGTGCTGTTGGACACCCCCTTGGCAGGAGCAGATGGGTTCTCAATGCTCATGCAGCTCTCATTTGATAGCTCCACACGTGGTCCTGCTCTGCCTCCCGTGGAGAGCAGCAGGGAGACCCCAGCTGACGTCTCCATCCCAGGATCCAGCGTGTCTTGTGAAGGTGAGGAAGGCAGAGCACAGATGAAGGGCAATGAGATCCCCAAATCAGGCAGCAGGATCCAGGGTGCAGCGTTGGACCCCCACCAGCTCTGGGTGAGGGTTGTGTCCAGGGCCTGGCCAGAGGGACACACGTGGGCTTGCTCCAGCTCCTCTCTGGAGGGGAGCAGGCTGATGTGTGTCATTCATGCTCCTCATTACAAAGCCTCCTGGTAATCAAAGCTAATGAACTAAAGTCCACTTCAAGCCCTGCTGTCTCCTCCTCTCCTTCTCCTCCTCATGGACTCATCTATTCTGCCACCTCATGTCTCTACCCTCACCTGAATCTCAAGATTTGGGCACTTTTTTAGGGAATAGCTAAATGAATAAGTATGCCAGTTAAGAAAAGAGCCTCTCTTCCTTCCTTCCTCTCAAAAGTTAGAGCCCGAGACCTCTGCCATCCCAGGGGCAGGCAGGACACAGCATGTGTGGCCCCCCCCCATCCCTACAGGAAGATGGAGGGGTTTGGAGCTCCTGGTTTGATACAAAAGCTCTGAACACATGCATAAGACACTTTAAGCAGCTTCTCAGTGCAGTTTGCTGGGCAGCACAGCATCTACACAGGCCTCCAGCCAGCTGTAGGCACCTCCCACACCACCTCAGTTCCTTCTGCTGGGGGCAGTTTGGAGGAGGAGGTCAAAGCACATGCTCTGGAGATCTCTCTCTCTCTTCTCCTTGACTTGAAGCAGCCTGGGGTGGTGAAGTCCCGAGTTTTGCTGTCTCTGTGAGTTGCCTGGAGTGTTGTGCATGCCCCAGGGAGCTCCCAGCTATTTACAGCCACTTCAGACTGGGGACACGATTTCATTTTTATCCCCCCTGACCTGGTTTCCTCCTGGTGTTTTGTAACAGCTCCTGCCAGACTGGCCAGAGTTAAATCAAAGGAAGCTGCACAACATTTCCTGAAGAATTAGCAAGAAAGGTGAAGCAGACACAGCTAAAACAGCCTCTGGTTCAGAGCTTCAAAAGAGCATTGAGACAAAGGGCTGGACTGGGGAGTGGAGGAGGCTTCAGAGCCAGCTCTACCTGCACTGTGCAGCCCCTCCTCACATCAAAGGCTGTTTCTCCCCCATGCAGCGTGTAGCCCCCAGTAAAAAAATCAACAGGGGGTGGCTGGAGAGAGAAACTGGTCATGGTCCATTAGAGAGAGCTGATGGATCAGGAAGATGTTACTGGAGGGAGAAAAAGCCAACGCTGGGTGAAACACAAGCTGCTCTCGTGGCTTGGGATGGAGGAAGGGGCTGGACCCATCAGGCTGGAGGGGTTCAGCTGGGAGGAGGGAAGACATGTGGGGTGTCTCTGCCTCCTCTGCACGTTGCAGGGATGAGTAACCCCTGCCTTGTCCTGGAGCTGCTGGTCTGCAGCCTTGGTGTGTGCTGAGAGGTACCACGCTTCACAGGCAGGCACCTGGGAACTCAGAGAGGTCCAGTGCTCCCAGGAGGGGCACTGGGGACACACAGCATGAAGCCCTAGGTGGATTACTACCCAAGAAGTGGAAAGGATAGTCCTGAGTCCCTGCTTGCTCACTCCCGTGGAGGCTGGGAGGACCTTGGCTGGAGCCAGGATGTCTCTTCAGCCCCACTATGACCAGTCTGTTAGTGTGAGAGGAGGCCCCAAAACATACACCCCAAGAAGGGTGGGAAGAAGAGGACAGAGAGGTGGGAAGAAGAGGACAGAGAGGTGGGAAGAAGAGGACAGAGAGGTGGGAAGAAGAGGACAGAGAGGTGGGAAGAAGAGGACAGAGAGGCGGGAAGAAGAGGACAGAGAGGTGGGCATGGAGCATGTCTTTGGGCTGGTAGTGAATGTTCTCATTTGGAATCACAGAATTTCCACAAGTTGGAAAAAAAAAACCCTTAAAGATCAAGTCCAACCATCCCCCAGCTCTGCCAGGTCCCCACTGCCCCATGTCCCTCACACCACATCTCCACAGCTTGGAAACCCCTCCAGGGGTGGGGACTCCACCACTGCCCTGGGCAGCCTGGCACAGCCCTGGACAAGCCTTTTTGTGAAGAAAAGGTTTCTGTTTAGGGCCAGAGGGGTCCAATGGGCTGCAGAAAGAGTAGAGGTGGGACTGCAATAGTGCTGCATGGCTTCTTGGGCAGAGCCAAGGCCATGCCCTTCTCTCCCAGAGCTCCTGCACAAGAGGCCACCAGACCAAGGGCAGGAGCTCCTCTGAGTGCTTCTGTGGAAACCAGCCATTGGGTTTATTTGTTGTTGTTTCCTCCCCTCAGGCTGGACCTGTCCCAGGGGATGTTGCAACCACAGGAGCTGTTTTCTCCTCTGCATTGCACTGCCCTACCAGCTACTGGAAGAAAAGGGGAAGAGACAGGAGATGATGTGGGAGAAACAGCTTCATTCCCTGCTCCTTCCCTTCGCAAAGCTCTGTCAAAGATAACAACCCCCTATTTAGTCTAATTTAGAGTAACTGTGTTTTAATAGATGTTGTGGGATCCTTAGCCTTATTATGAAAATCCTCTTATGAGCAGCAGCTCCTTTCACAACCTGGGCTGCAGAAAGTGTCTATTTACATCTATTTGCATGTATTTGCATGCACGTTGCTAATATCAAAATCCAAAGAGCTCTGATGACTTCACAGTTTTAAAGTCTGCCCATAATCTGAAGGGCTGGGACTGTGATAACATGATTTTGGTTCCATACACAAGCACTGTCCCAGCACTGATGAAGAGCCAGGATCCAAGCCATGGGACCAGGGCTCTTGGAGACACTGCCCAATGGATTTGATTTTGGAAGGATCCAAAAGTGGATCCTTTGGAAGCCCAGCCTTGTGATCCACATTCCCCCCGAGCTCTCCATGTATGTATAGATGGTTCACCCAGTTCCTTAAGCACCAGATGGTAAAATTATGGAAAAATAAAGTTGCTAGAGCATAAAGAGAAATAAAAAGAAGTGCTGTCAAAACCTGTGAAGTGCTTCACCTTGGAAAAGGCAGGATCCTACACCCACGTGTGCCCAGGCTGACATCTGGGGAAAGGGGAACATGTGAGATCCCAAAGATTCCTTCACAAACCTGACTGAGCCTGGGAGGAAACTTCTCCCTGCAAAACCCCAGACAAACTGTGGCATAAGATTGCAACTGGTTTGACAGTGGGATTTCCACCAGTTGGGAAATGTTGCCACTTCCCATTGGAACTTCTGGTTCATGAAAAAAGCCTGAATAATAATAACAACGACAACAAAATGAAGCAAACTTTGAATATTTTCTATATTGGACATTGCATGATGGCTTGTTGCAACACAGCTACATCATCTGAGTTCCAAACCACCAAACCCCATCATTCTGATGAAGGAAAGATGTTGTTTAGATGATCCTAAACGCTGGGATACGAAACGTGAAGTACGAGACAATGTGAATGATGAGATAATAAAACTGATCAAGAGAAATGAAGCATAACAATAACATAGAAAGGGAAAAAAAAAAAAAAATGCAGATTTACTGTCTTGAAACAACAGATTTAGGACACCACTGGAATGAAACGAGCCCACTGGAATGAAACAATTCCACTTCCCAGACAAAATGATGTGTGAATTGCCATATTTGCACAATGCTTCAACTCTGCCTGAGAGAACTCCAAGCTTTAAGCACGACATAAATAACCAGGGCCAAAAGTAGGTGCCCAGAACCTCCTGCAAACCCTCAGCTCTGCACCTAGAACGGATTTACCTGAACACAGCAACAGGCTGAAGATCCGGGGAGATCTCAGCTGCTGCTCTGAGATTTAAAACCCCTTTCCCCCAACCAGCCCAGCACAAAGCACCTACCTGAAATCCACTGCCAGCACTCCTGTCAACTGCTGGATGCTGCTGGGGCTCCTCTGAAGCCTAACTGGGAATATCTCCCAAACTGGAGCACACAGCAACCCCCCCAACCTCAGCACCTCCAACCTCCTACTGCCCCTTCCCTCCAAACTGCTGCTAATTTAGCCCTGAACTCCTCAGGGCTGAATTCAATCAGAGGGAGCCCTGGATCAATCCCTGTTGATGAGCTCCTGGCCCAGGCTCGTTAGAGTTTCTTTCACCTCTCAGTTTTGACCACACAGAGCACACAAAGTGCAGAGGTTCTCGTGGGAAAGGCTTTTTCCTCTGAGATATCTACTTTTTAGAGGCAGGGAGTCTGGGCAGTTCAGAGAATCACCCAGATTTATAGGTGCTGGGATGAATTAATTACAGTTTTTAGGAATTTAGGGGGGATTGTCTAGCCATCCAATAATCTTCACCTGGCTCCCAGGAAGATCCTCAGTAGAGTTCCCCCCTCCCCTGGCTCCTGCTGTGTTTTTCTTGCAGGTGGACACTTTGCCAGCAAAGCTCAGCCCAGGGGAAATAAAGCAAATGAAATCAAGACGATGATGTAAGATGCAATAACCACAAAGCCAGCAAATTTAAAAATTAAATGTAAAAGGATAGCTCTCAGAGAGACAACCTCTCACGGGCAGCATCACTAATCCCACACATTCAGAAAAGTTTGTGTCTACCTTCCAAGCCATCAGGGCTGCTGAAATACCAGGAGAGCTGCAGAGATAATAAACAGAAGGCTCTCTTTATCTGCTCTCTCAGATACTCAGCCCACTGTAGAGCTGCTCACACCTTCAGGCTTTTCTTTACAAAGGCTGGAAAGGTCCAGTTGCTTTTTAAATTTGAAAAAAAAAAAGCTAAGGCTGCCTGCTCTGTAAGTGTTACACAGAGGTTTTGTGGCTGGATAGCTTTGTGCTGGAGCAGGGGAGCAGAGCAGGCAAGAAACTTTGGGGTAATAAATACACTTTTCCATCAACTGGTGACGACAGGAATTGCCCAGAAGGATGACTGTGGAGGTACAAAGAGAAACAGCCTGTGCCTCCAGATTCAGACAAGCTGGGACAGTCCAGAGGTTGTGTGCTCCTCCTGCTAATGCATCAGAGCAATGCAGAGCTCTTGGATCACCACTGAGAGCTGGCCTGAGGACTTGGGTGCTTCTTCTGCCCCTGGTATCCAACATTCAGCCTCTGGTCCCTGCCAGGCTGGGCAGCCCCAGGGCACCATCCCATCCTCACATCTTCCCCCCCCTTACCTTTCTTGAGCCACCACCCTGGCACCATTTGGAATCTGGTAAAAGCTGCTATGACTTCCCTCCCCAGCCCTCCTGAGCCAGCTCATCTCAGTTTTCTTTTCGAGTGTCTCCCAGAAAGAATATTATGTCCCCATCAATTACCACTACGAGGTTAGTGCCAGCAATCTAGTCCTTGGGGTGGCATCTTTAGTGCTATTAAGAAAAAGGAGCAGCATCAGGGTCTCTGCTCCTCTTCTCCCCCTTGCAAGGGGAAGCCCTTATTGAAGACTTCTTTCAATATTTCATTAATTCTCAGACATATGCTCTGGGAATGTCAAAATGTGAGGATCTTCTGGAATGAAGTGATAAACAGAACTGACATGGAATTAAACAGTGAATTACCCAGAGAACAAATAGGGTTTATTTGGGTGTGTGTTACTATAGCTACAGCCCTGGCAGAGGCACCTCCACTCCCTAAAAGAAAAAAAACCCAAAACCCCCCAAAAAACAAACTAAAAACCCAAAAAACACCCCAAACAAATACAAATAAAAGTAACAACCTGAGGAAATTTGTGTGTCTTCTCTGTTCTTGAATGGCTGTGTACGGGTTGCTGATTTAAGCTCATTATTTTTTGTGTTTATATTTATTGGCTGTGATTAGTTATGCAACAAAGACTAGGGGAGAACGAATCATGTCAGGGCAGCTAATTGGAGATAACAGGAGCAGGAGAGAAAGCTGTAATTTTGATATTTTACACATGAAAAGGAGCCCCAATCCTGCTGGTTGTAAATCAGTGAAGGGCTGTCGAGGTCTCCACCTGAGGATATGAACCAAGGGCTGCAGACCAGCACGCTCTGTGGGTTACACCTGAGTTTTTTGGCTCTATCAATGCACTGGAAATGACAGATTTTAGTGGAGTAAAGCTGGGGTAAGAGCTGTGCTGGGGTAAGATACTGCAGAAAATGAGATATATGGGATCTGGGGGCAAAAGGCTGGTGTGAGGCCGTCTGACCACGAATTTTAGGGCTTTTTAGGAGCTGAATATGAACCTTTTCTGCTCATCTCTAGACCAGTGCACTAGAAATGTCCATTCCTGCCACTTAGACCCCAAGCAAAGCCCCAGCTCTAGGCAAGGCTCAGTGCACAAAACCAGCCTGGCTGGGAAGCCCCCTCCTGTCACAGCTCCTGCCTTGCTTCCTTTTGCTTTCAGAAATCTGGGTAGATGTTCAGATTCAGGATCCTTCCATGCTCAGCTCCCCCCTGTGCTGGCACCTAGCAGCAGTCAAGCTCCATCCCTCCAGCACACACCCATAGCCAGCCCCAGGACTCTTCTCAGCCCACCACACACTTCTGTCCTGCTCTGAAGAAGAGCAGTGCTGCCTTCTCCACTTGCCAGTGAGGAATCAGCCTCTCAGAGCATCTCACAACAAGGTTTGTCAAGGTGCTGAGGCACCTACAGATGAAAACAGATGCCTGGTGTTCTATCCAGGATGTCTGATGTGCCCAGTTCACCTGCTGGTCTACAGCTGGAGCTACAGAGGCTCCAACAGCCCTTGAAATCAGACCCTAAGGCTGAGATTCATCTGGCAGGGGAGAGGTGAGATGTCACCTCCCTCTTGCTGTGATCCAGGTGTGATCCACGTGTGATGGATCCAACTCTGCTGAAAAAATTCTTCAGTATGAGGGTGACAGGCCACTGGAATAGGTTGCCCAGAGAGGTGGTGGAGGCCTCATCCCTGGGGACATTCAAGATCAGGCTGGATGAAGCTCTGAGCAGCTTGATCTAGTTGGAGATGTCCCTGCTTGTGGCAGGGGGTTGGACTAGCTGACCTTTGGAGGTCCCTTCCAGCCCAGACATTCTATGATTCTATGACTCTTTTCAAGCTCGGGGGCTGACCCAGGGAGCTCAGACAAACCCCACAACTCTCCCCCAGGTCCTAGGAACTGCTGAAGCCTTTGGAGAAGCTTGGAGGCCTTTCCCTGGCCAGATTCACCATCCTCTCTCCTCACAACACTGATGGTTCCAACACTGAACAAGGAGCAGTGTGACCCAGCGCCGCCCTTTGCTCCCACCAGTGCTGGGTTTGTGTGTTTCTGGAGAGCAGACCCTGGTAATTTATGTTAATTGGAATTGCACAGGTAGGGTTTTTTTTCCCCTCCATCACCGTGTCCCTCCTGCATCCTGCTGTGAAATCAAGCTGGCTTTGTAATCTCCTCCAGCAGCCTGCAGCCTGCTGGAACAACAGGAGCCTTAGCATGCAAAGCATGTTGACGAGCTGCCTGCTTTTATTTTTTCCTCCTTCATTCTTTTTTCCTCCCTTTCCCCATGAGGAAGTTGGCATATTTGGATAGTTTTGAAGGCTTGCTGAGCCATGATTACCATTCCCTTTTATTTATTTATTTAGCAAGAAAGAGCCATTTAGGAGGCTGGCTGCCCTGAGGCACCGTAACGAGATGGTTTTGCCTCCCCTTCTGCTGGCTCCCACGCACGGTTCTGGGGAGGAAAAAGCAGCAGAAGGCATTTGGGGTCCTCCTGCCTCAGTGCTGGGTCCTTGGGTGCGTGGTGTGGGTCTGAGTTGCAAGCCCAAGGCATGGGGGTCAGGAGGAGCAGGGTCTGTGTTCCTCAGGGAAGTGACAAAGCTCTGCTTGCCTTGCTCTTTTTTTTGGCTGCTTAGTGCAGATTTGAAGGGGAAACCCTCCTTCTCCTCAGGATGTGCAGGCTGGGAGCAGGGATCCAAGAACTCCTCTCCCAAGAGGCCCCATGGAAGGTGGGGAGGTTCCTCCCAGCAGGGGAGGGGGAACCTCAGAGCTCCAAGGACATACCACCCTACTGCTATTTTAAGAAGCTCAGAAAACACAAATCCCAAGAATTCTGGGGGCTTGGATTACTGAAGGAGTTTTCAAAAATTATTTCATATCAGGAGAGAACTTGTTTTACCCACCAGACTTTTATCTTCTGCAGGGAATTAGCACAGCCACATCTCACTGTGCTGGAGATCAGAACTTGACCACGAGGATCTCATTAGCTCAAAGAGTCACCTGCTTTCTTCCTTTCCAAAGGATATTTTGCTTGGGTGCTTTCATCTTAAAAACACTAACTTCTAGAAAAGCAAGCTTTAATGTCATGTGTGATTTTGCTTTCTTTGAGGAGTGGAAAATGCCACACTCTGTGGCATATGCCCAGGGTTGAGTCACATGGGGGAAAAACAAACAGTTGTCTTTCTTGGTTTGATCTGTGTACATCTGTTTCCTGGGAGAGAGGTGAGATGGGGGATTGACTTGGGTGAGTGTTGTAAGCCAGATGCACTCCACTGTGAAATAAATTAAAAGAGA
Organism: Merops nubicus; assembly: GCF_000691845.1. Lineage (NCBI taxonomy): Eukaryota > Metazoa > Chordata > Aves > Coraciiformes > Meropidae > Merops > Merops nubicus. The sequence goes on from NW_008618310.1 coordinate 113,784, forward strand.
TATATATTAAAATTAACTATGTAAAAGAGATCTGGAGCTGGGCTTTGCTGCAGGAAGGGTTTTGTGCACAGCATGAGGAACAGGACTGTGAATATTCTCATCTCTACAGCTTCCAAACCCAATGTCAGTCCCATCAGAGCTAAACCCCAAACTTGTTGGTTTTAAGGAGATGGGGATTTCCCTCTGTGCCTGCTGGGGCTGCTCTGCTGTGGTCTGGGGGAAAGCAGGCAGGGGTAGCTGGCAGCCTGGGCTGGCACAGGAATCACAGCAGATCTCATCCCTCCCTTGCTGCCTGCACAGAGAGACACTCAGCATCCCAGCAAAGCCCAGATGCAGCCCCAGCACCTCTCTATCAGGTCAAAAGAGACTTGCTGTGTGGTGCACGACGTGGTCCTCAGTGAAGCCATGACTTCAGAAGGGACCTGTGTGCTGCTGCTGGGAGTAAACTGGGATTTGATCCCCACCCGAAAGAAGCTGTAGGAGGAGAATGGCCTCTGACAGATCCATCCCTGGAGACATTCAAGGTCAGGCTTGATGAGGCTCTGAGCTGCTGGACTGAGTTGGAGATGTCCCTGCTTACAGCAGGGGGGTTGGACCAGATGACCTTTGGAGGTCCCTTCCAACCCAAACATTCTATGATTCTATACCTGGTGCCAGGAGCTCCCTAACCCAGCAGACTGCTTCCAGGAGCTCAAAGATGAATATTACAAGAATTAAAGGAGGAAATAAATAGGTGGGGTTTTATTTTAAGGTGGGTAAGTTATCATTGCAGGGCTCACTGAGGGATAATGTCCCTTCCCTGGTGTCTCTAACTCAAGATGGGATGTCTTGCTCCAAGAGATCCTGGTTTAAGCCTGTGTTGTTGGGCTCAGAAAAGGGCTGGCTCTGTGACACTGCACAGCAGGAAATCAGACTTGATGGTGGTAATTGTGCTCCTATCTGGCCTTAAAATCTATTGATCTGTGCAAATAATTGCCACAGTTTACTGATTTTCCCCAGTGTTTGATGGCAGGCAAGAAAAACTTCTGTCTCCTGCGGCCTGAGCTGCCCTGGAAGAATTTCCTCTCCTCATCGAGCAGGAATTAGGGGGGGAGAAAAATTGATTTAGAAAAACCAAAGAAAAATTTAAAATGGATCTTTGCTTAGTTGTTTGAGCTGTTTTCTCCTGTCCTTGCTCAGTGGGATGGGGGCCTGGAAGGCTGGTGTGCAGAGGAACATGGGCACTTTCCAACTTCTTTGCCTTAATTGCAGACCATCACATCACTCTGCCCCGACTGACGTGGCTCTAACTGTGGCCACAAACCAAGCTGTGTCCTAATCAAGGTTGAAGAGTAAAAATAGAAAGTTGTTTTTACTTCCCCTACAAAGAAAGGCTCGAGCATATAGAACAGAAGAGATTTTTTAATCTGTGGGAGCTGAGTGTGCCCACACCGAGCTGGAGCTCCAGTGCCTGGCAAGATGCCCCTGCATCCAAAGCAGCGTGGGCAGCAGATGGAGAGAGGGGATCCTGCCCCTCTGCTCTGCCCTGGGGACACCTCCCCTGGAGTCTGTGTCCAGCTCTGCAGCCCCAGCACAAGAAGGACGTGGAGCTGCTGGAGTGTCCAGAGGAGACACAGAAATGCTGGGAGGGCTGGAGCAGCTCTGCTGTGAGGACAGGCTGAGGGAGTTGGGGCTGTTCAGCCTGGAGAAGAGGAGGCTCTGGGGGGACCTTAGAGAGACCTTCCAGTACCTGAGAGGGGCTACAGGAAAGCAGGGGAGGGACTGTTCACAAGGGTTTGGAGGGACAGGACGAGGGGGAATGGCTTTGAGCTAGAGATTTAGGTTAGACATTAGGAAAAAGTTCTTCAGTATGAGGGTGATGGATCCATGGAATAGGTTGCCCAGAGAGGTGGTGGAGGCCCCATCCCTGGGGACATTCAAGATCAGGCTGGATGAGGCTCTGAGCAGCTTGACCTAGCTGGAGATGTCCCTGTTTACAGCAGGGGGGTTGGACCAGATGACCTCTGGAGGTCCCTTCCCACCCAAACATTCTGTGACTCAACACACTCAGGGCAGAGTGACCTGGGTGCTCTCTCTGAGGGTCTGTGCTGCATGAATGGTGCTGAGAGCTCACCAGGGTCTGTACCTCGAAGGTGTTTACACAACAGCCAATCCCTCCTGACACAGAAACACTCCTGTTCCCATTTGGCCTTTTGAAAGGAGAACCCTCCTCCTCCTGTGCACCGAGCCCCCTCCTTCCTCTTGCCCAAACCTCCACGTTTTGCCTCCCCAGTTATCACCACGGAAACTCAAACATGATATTAGTTTAATTAGCAATCAACTCCTTGTATGGAATGCAAATGCCCTATCCAGCTAAATCCCCCTTCTGAAGTTGGCAGATGCAAATTAAATCCTGTGCACTGAAGTGTAATTTGGCTTTGAACACTCTTAAAGGCCCTCAGTGATTCGGTGGGTGGAGGGGAATTAGTCTTAAGCTGCATTTGTTGCTTTCTCCTCCCTTAATTTGTTTATATGAATGCTACTGAAGCAATACAGAATATAGACAGAGTGCCAAGTGACACACATGAATGAAAGCCAAGGTTTTACTGTTAGGTTTTGGAACTGAAAACAACGTAGGTCCAACCTACCTGAAATAAGGGTAAATAATGGGCCACCTGCCACTTCACCTCCCGTCATGTTCTCCGTGACCAACAGCCAAGCAGTCCCTCCTGCAGTCACACAAGGGCAGCAGCACTGGCCTAGGGCATTTCTGAGCACTCCAAGAGCTCAGTGTTCAGTGAAATGCATTTCTTTACCTGTCACATCCCCACCCTGGTTGGTGGCTTTGAAATCCCCATCCTGCTTGGAGAACCCCTGAAGTTCTCCTTGCTGATGCAGTAAGGTGGTTCCTCCAGAGACCATCCTTCCCTGGTGGGGCTCAGGGGACATTGCAATAATTTCTGTCTAGGATTGCAGAAAGAAGTATTGCATTGAGGATCTGCAGGAGACTCTTAGGAGCTCACGTGGCACCTTGTTTCACAGCTTCTTTAAACGAGCAGATATTTTGGAAAGACAATCTGTGACAGTCTTCTAGTATTGCCACAACGGTTTTCACATACAACAGAATCACAGAATCACTCTGACTGGAAAGGATCTTGAGGATCTTCAAGTCCAACCTCCACCCCAATATCTCCCTGACCACCAGACCACAGCCTCAAGTGCTCCATCTGCTCGTTGTTTGATCCCCTCCAGGGATGGGGACTCCACCACCTCCCTTGGCAGCCCCTTCCAGGGCCTGACCACTCTCTCAGGGGAGAAATTCTTCCTCATATCCAATCCAAACCTCCCCTGGGGCAACTTGAGGCCATTTCCTCTCCTCCTCTCATCAGGAATTTGGGAGAAGAGCCCAACACCAGCCTCACTCCAACCTCCTTTTAGGTAGAGAGCAATGAGGTCACCTCCCAGTCTCCTCTCCTCCAGACTAACCCAGCCCAGGTCCCTCAGCCAGGCTCCCTAAGGCAGTTTTCCAGCCCTCTCTCCAGCCTCGTTCCCTTCTCTGGCCCTGCTCCAGCCCCTCCATGTCCTTCTTATCCTGGGGTGCCCAAACTGCACCCAGGACTCCAGGTGAGGTCTCCCCAGTGCCCAGCCCAGGGGCACCATCACCCCCCTGCTCCTGCTGCTCACACGGGTTCTGACCCAGCCCAGGATGCCATTGGCCTTCTTGGCCACCTGGGCACACGCTGGCCCATGGTCAGTGGCCACCAACCCCCCCAGGGCCTTTGCCCCCAGGCAGCTGGTACCACTTTCAATCTCTTCTTTTCTTTTCCTTCACTGCATTGACTTGGAAGTAGACATCTAGGAATCTGCAGGCCAAACACCATCGTGTGACTGATCACATTCCATCAGTCTGACCAACCCTTCCAGTCCATACATTGCAATTGAAGGAGGAGGTTTTAAACCAGCCCCCACAGATTAATCACAGCCTCCAGGCAGCATTTTTCTTCATTGCCCTTAGACCAGACAGCGCTCCAGCCCAAGTATTTTTTCCTTCCCTGTAATGTTTCTACAGCTTTTATTTTAGAGTCTCTGCTTCCTCCCATGCTCTTCCTGTCTCTGATGATTTATTCCTGGGTCTGAATTCAAAGTGTATGTTCATCTCACCAGCAGTATGATCACCCCACACAAACTGCTCGTGTCCCACACTCACCAAACGCCTTTCAGCCAGTCCCTTCAGGTTTGGGTGGTTTTATTTATAAAGCCATATGCTGTTTTATAGACATGAATCAAACAGGAGGATTTGTAGGTAACAGGCACTTCAATTCCTGGCCCTGGTTTTCTGCTGAACATTTTAAAGTAAGTGCCTTTCAATTACGTGCTTGTTGCAGACACTCCCTGCTTATATTTATAACAATGATTTTGGATCAGGAGGTTTGCAGCTAAAGGGATAAACATTTAGCCCAGATAAGCAGATTTGGAGAAATTATTGTTCTCCAGAGCTGGTTTGATTCATTAGGAACCAGCAGTGGACAGCTCTTGAAACCTGATGGGGATAAATTTATCCCACCAAAGTGAAATCTGCTAAGGGATGAGTCTGAATTATGTTATATTCATAAAAGCATTTCCTTCTGAGATCTAATAGGGAAAAAATAACCACGTGAGAGAAATTATTTCCTCCACCAGTCTCCCTGACCTCAACAAAGACCTGAAACACACTGGCAGGGAGACTTTTGGGTCTTCTCAGCAGCAGAAATGGGGCAGCAAGGATTCAGAAGCTGAGATCCTGGACATGGACCTGTGTAGGCTGCAGGGATGGGCAACAGGAAAAGAGCTGCATAAATCAGTAGATGACACTGATGCCCCACCACTGATACCCCCCGTGCATCCTGGTAGCAGATGTAACATTCCACCACAACCCCCCTTTGCACAAAGACTTCTCTGACCCTAGGGATGGACTCACTGCATCTTTTTTTGAAGACTTCTACCTTTGGTTTTCTGACCTAGGAACTTGTTTAGATTTCTTTCTCTCAGTCTCCTTCCCCCTCTACCTCCTTTTCTTCCTTTTGTTTTCACAAGCCATTTTTTTTTTTTGCACAGAGGAACTTTATTATTACTGGGTCAGTTTTGGGCCCCTCACCCTAAAAAGGACCTTGAGGGGCTGAGTGTGGCCAGAGAAGGGCAACGGAGCTGCTGGGGAAGGGTCTAGAGCCCAAGTGTGGGGAGGAGCAGCTGAGGGAGCTGGGGGTGCTGAGCCTGGAGCAAAGGAGGCTCAGGGGAGACCTTCTGGCTCTGCACAGCTCCTGACAGGAGCCTGGAGCCAGGGGGGGGTCGGGCTCTGCTCCCAAGGAACAAGGGACAGGACAAGAGGAAATGGCCTCAAGTTTTGCAAGGGGATGTTTAGGTTGGAGCTGAGGAACAATTCCTTCTCCTTGAGGGTTGCCCAGGGCTGTGCCAGGCTGCCCAGGGCAGTGGTGGAGTCCCCATCCCTGGAGGGGTTTCCAAGCTGTGGAGATGTGGGGTGAGGGACACGGGGCAGTGGGGACCTGGCAGAGCTGGGGGACAGTTGCAATCCATGCTCTTGAGGTCTCTTCCAACCAGAACAACTCCATGATTCCATGACCTGGGGAGAGTTGAGCATCTGCCTGTCCTGCAGTCGGGTACCCAGCTCCCTGGGCAGAAAGTCACCTCAAAGCCCTCACAGGTTTTGCTGTTCCCATCTTTTAAATGTGAATCAGCCAGGGGGAGAAGGCCCCTGAAATAAAGCACGAGACAAGGGTGGGCAGCAAAACATCCTCTTGTCACAGAATTAGTGCCAGAAATATATGGGTGATCGATCAAAGTTATGGCATGCTCTCCTTGTGGTTAGTTGATATATAATCCCCCCAATCAATAACTAAAGAGAGAGGAGAGAAGAAAGGGATTTGATTTAATATTTGCCTAGGCTTTGTAGAAAACTAAGATTTATTGCTACATAAAAAAAGAAAAAAAATAAAAAAACAAATTTAGCTTCTAGCTTAATAGCCAATTGGTCCCTGTGATATTGCTGGAATCATATTTACTGTGCATCCTAATACAAAGCCATTAATATCCTTGTACCTGCTCAGCCATGTCATGCTGGGGATTAGCCAGGGTGGAGCATCCATCTGGTCCTGACTGGTGAATAGCTTGCTCAGAGGAAACAGTTTCTTTATTGCATTTAACATTTTGCATCCCTTAGAGGTTTGTGAACAACGGTGGATATTAGGCAGGAGATCTCAGGACCTGATCTGTGTTCCTGGAGTCAAAGGCAGGGCTGCAAAAGGCATCTGATAGGTGCAGAGCTGGCAATAACCACTGGATGTTTCTCCTTGCCTTCTGCTGTTGTATCTGAGAAAGTCAATTATGAAATCACAGGAGAGATTTCTTCTTATCTTGCCTTCCTGGATCCCTTAGATCCAGGTCCCTGTTCTGGAGGGCTTCTGGTTCATGGGATGTGGTCCATGGGGATCTGCAAAAGCCTCACCCTCAGGTCACCTATCCTCCCACAGCTCCCCTCCAGACTTTGCGTGGAATGATGCTGCAGCAAGAGAAGGCAAATCATCCAGCTCAAAATAAAACTGTCTGCCCAGGGTTGGCCAGAGACATGCAGAACTTCTACACGTCCTGCCTGTCTAAGCATGGTCAGCTAAGGCTGGGAAAAACAAGCACAGCCTTTAGCTTCAGCTACTAATCCCTGTTCCTGGCTAAAAAAGCAATGAAAAAACCTAAATGTTAGTGAATTCAGCCCTTAGTGACAGCAAATCCTGCCACAGAACATAGAAACAGGTGGTTTGATGCTGATTTCAGCAACTGGAGTATTTAGCCAGCAGTGAAAGTGGCCTCACGGTCACCTCTGCCCTCAGATCAGTGCAAGACTCTCCTCCAACCTTTATCCAAAGTCTCAGTGGACTAGCTGTACCTACAGAATTTGACCAGGATGGATGGTTCTGAGCTTTTTGGTACTTTAAAGTTCTGGCTTGGTCCAAGAAAAAGGTGACAACCCTGAGGGTCCTGGGGCACTCGTATTCACAACATCCATCAGGTTGCCAGCAGAGCTGTGTGGGCAGAGCAGCACTCTGCTCCCCCAATTTTGCAAGAAAACCAACAACCACCATCCCCTCTGCCCTCAGTCTTCCATAGACATTTCAGACTCTCCTCACGACCCTGGAAGTCTGGCTCAGAGAAAGGAAAAGGCTCAAGTATGGAGGAAAACTCTCAGATTTATGACACGTGCACCCAGTTCATGGATGTATTCCTGCAAGATCCAAAGATATCCTCCCTCCTTGCACAGGAGACAAGAGTTTCACATGAATTTGGCCACCCAGTTGACCTTTTGAGCCACTACACCTTGCATAATGGGAAGACTAATGTCCTCCAACTTAGGAATTACTCCATGTGTGACCTGAGCTATGGAGGAAACCATCTAACTAATTCCTGTGGTATCTCCTGGCCTTGAGCTCCATTGCCCACATCATTCCCTAGCCTGAAATTTAGGTCACCCATTCATGCCAAAGTGTGAGATGAGTGTCAATGATCAGGGTTCTCATTTAACAGCTTTTTACACCAAATTTGTAGAAGTACAGGTAAAAAAGCAACAGGCAGAGCGACGGCACCTCAGACAATATTTGTGATTCAGCTGGAATTTCACAGACTACTTATTCTCAGTCCACAGGCAAGAAACAAATATACCCACAACAAGAAACTCACTGAAGACTGTTAAAAAATAAACATGATGTGTGTCACCATGGGGCACTGATAGATCCTTCACAAGACACATCAGCTCCTTTTTCCTCCCAGCAACCGTGAGGTGTTTTAGGAACTGTTTGTTCTGTTGATTATTTCTGTTAAATGAGTCCTATTATCATTAGGAAGCCTGAGATCTGGAGTTAATCCCTTGCTCCAATCTCCTCACTCCTGGAAAATATTTGATCTCCATCTTGGCACGGACCATTGTGTCTGTTCTCCTAAAAACTCAACTCAGGGTAGACAAAGCTCCGTGAATGTTCCTGGGGTTGGAAATGAATGCAGATTTATTGGAACAATAGCTGCACCCCCATCCATCCCCAGCTCCAAGAGCAGAAGACAGGAGTTTCTTCAGAACTAAACCCAAACAGACGTCTCCGATGAACGCGGCTCTCCTATCACCACAAGATTCCTTTCAGTAATCTCCCTAGTAATTAATTTTTATCACAAAAGCCATTTCAGAGGCTGGGGAGAAAAAAAAACCAACTATTTTTCTTCCCAGCCTCCGTGGTGCTGCCAGGCTCCCAGCCCATCTCATCCCAAATGGAGAAGTCACCCCAGCCAACCCCCCTCTGCCGCTCACCACCCCAGATGGTCCTGCAGAGAGAGGGAGAGAACAATGTGCTTCTCCCCCAAGAAAAGCCAGTTCCAAAAGCATTTACCTGTGGCAACAAAGGCGAGTGGATAAATAAGGTGAAAGCACACGTGGTGTTCAGGATAACGTGCAATTAAGGGATTAAAAATTCAGACATTTCGATGGGCCGCGGCACGGAAATCGCCGAGCTGCTAATGGCTTTGCATGAAAGGACTTATCTCTTCACTCAACTGCAGGGTTCAGAACCAAGATAGACCTTTTATCCTTTTTAATTGTTCCATTCGTGGAGTGCTGGAGATGTGTGCCTGCCAGAGGAGTTTTTGTTATTCCAGTGACTGCAGGAAACTCTTCTAACCCGGGTGCTGTTCTAACCTTGGGTGGGGGAGGATGAGGCAAGGGGAGGAAGACCTCTGCTGCCTTTCTGCAGGAGCTGGCTGGAGGTGTTTAAGCACAGTGCACAGCCTCCTCTCCTATAGACAGAGCCTGACCTGGAGATGTTTAGTCCCAACAGGATGGCACCAATCCTCCTGTGTCCCCAGTTCACTGAGCTCAGCCCTTCAGCTGCCACAGGGCTTTTACTGGAAGGTCACCCACTACACCTAAACCCTTTCTGGTCCTCACAGAAAGGCTTGAGAAGATCCACAGGATGCAAGAGCTTGTGCTGAACGACTCGTCACTGCTTCTACATTACTTTTTAAGCACATCTCTTATTTTTAGAAAGACAGCTAGACAATCCACTCGCTGGGTGGATAGGCAGAAAGAGAGAGACTGGGGAGAGAGAAATTCACGCCAGCCTCTTGCTGTCTGTCTTGCTGTAAGAAGCAGTATTTTAAACATTACTCTTCTCACAGGCCTAAAGACAGGAGGAGTGATGGGGTTTTTTTTTTAAAGTGAGCTGAGAGTCCCAGCTGATCACACAAATGGCTTTAGAGCAGAGCTGGAAGAAAAATCTCAGCTATGGGGAGAGCTGCAACAGGACTGGAACTGGACAAGAGCCAGGTGACAGTTCCAGAGGAGGCTGGGGGCTGACAGATGCAGGACATTGGCAATGGAGAATCATCATGCCAGAAAAGTGGCCTGATTTGTCTCATTTCTGGAAGATGATGGGTACCCTTGATTTAGAATTTGGCCATTCTGCTTGTAGTACTTGATGATTCTTTCTTCTCTCATTGTGGCCAAAAATGGCCAAAAAAAAAACCCCAAAGGATTTTGCTTTTCTGTAAGCAAAGACACAAGGCAAACAAAGAAACAAGAAATCATCTAATGAAAGGGATCAATCAGTAATAATTACAGCCTGGAAAATGAAAACTTTGGTAAGCAATGGAGGTGTGAAAAGAGGAATTTGGAAGGAGTTTTCTGAGCTGAACATCTGGTCAGAGATGCATTCTTTAATAAGCATCAGATAAATCTGGCTGTTTATAGGAGATTAGAATTATCCACCAATGGTCTTTGCTGTGGGTTCCCTTGTTGCCCAATGTGAACCATGCAGAGGGTCATTCCTCCTGCTTGGAGGGATTTAAGTGGGATTTTAGTGGAGATTTCCCTCTTTTTTTAAATTTTGCCTTGCTGGTTTGGATGAACGAGTCCCAGAACTATGTAAATCTGTGTCAATAATTGTGATCTTCCTGAAAAGTTCCACCAGCTTTTTTTTTCCAGCAACAGACCTTTCCCTCCAGCTCAGCACTGCAAAGGGCACAACTGAGACCTGGTAGCTCTGACCTGAAACGTTCACAAGCTCACCATTTATTAAGCTCATCCCACTGAAATACTTAAAAATTAGGTCTGCCCTTAACATGAGGAGTGGCACTTCAAAGCAGGGCCATGGTGGCTGCAACTTCTGTGCCTGCTGCAATGAAAGCCACTTGAGTTTGCTGGATTTTCACAGGCACGTCTCTGTTATTTCTCCATCTGCAACAGGAAAATACCAAGAGGTGATTTTTTTTTCTTTTTTCAATTACTTTTTTATTGGCATTTTCCTTTTTTTTTTCAAATATAAACATCATCTGATTCACGTTACTCAGTCGGCCACAGAGGAAATGGTAATAAGTTTTGTTGATATTATTTTTCTCGGAGGGATTAACAAGGATAATATTTATATATGTATTAAGAGATTGGTGCATACCCTCAAGCCATGGCAAAGAGAAGGAGAAAAAGCAGCAGCATCAAAACAAGCTGCAGGTGGCTGGTCCTTGTTGCATCCTGGCAGCATGGCAGGACCAAGGGCACTGAAAGGGCATCACTTTGGGTCCTGGCACTGCATGTCTCTAAGCTAAATCATCCTGTGCCACTCACCAGACAGGGGACAGTGCTCCAAGAGAGGTTCCAACAGAGTTCTCTTTTTTTTTCAGCTCTTGTGGGCTGAGGGGTTGGGGCCAAATCAAGCAGCTGTATTTCAGCAGGGAGAATGAGGGTAAAATTGCCCTCTGAAGAAGACACTAGACCTCTTAGACCTTACTTCTCTGTTAATCTGACCTGGGACATGTTCATGATGATGAAAATCACTGCTGTGGTACTGGTTGGGGGTCCCAGTTCCAGCCAGAGGTCCTTTTGCAGGGTGGGACCCACAGAGCCTGCAGCACACATCCACTCCTCGAGGAGCAACTCTGGCACTCAAGTGAACCAGCTAAATGGAGAAGTAGTCAATGCAGTTGGCCTCTGTAGTCAACAGCAAGATATGGGTGTCTTCAGACAGTGCCAGACTCTTTGGGGACCCAAGCTGGCTTCTGCAGGGCATCCTTCTGTTGTCACTGGCTGATGAGGGAACATCAGGTGGGATTTATCTCACCACAGGTTACTCATGTGGTATCCAAGCCTGGAATCGTTATTCAGGTCCTGTCTGCACCTCCCTTCAGTACAGAGAGATCCTGCACAAAACATATTTCCACTGATTTATGATCAGGGAGAAACTCAGTCCAAAAACTGTGGCAAAAAAAAAAGAGCAGGAATAAAGGGGATGGGGCAAATAATGACACCACTGGGGTCTGATGGGCTGGAGTTCATCAGTCACTGACCCCATCTCCTGAATCCCTGTCCTGTGCCTGCTCTACTGAAACATGGGAAGATAACCATAAGATGATATTCAAGTTCTAACCACACATGCTGACAATATCCTGCTCTTTCACACACCCATTTGACACCAGCCCTCTCCAAATTCTATGCTGCTCGTCCTTCCAGCTCCTCCACAAGCTCTTTAATCCACACTAGGTCTGTGCAGGATGGAGCAGTGAAGGGAAGAAACCTTGTGGCATTGGAGAAAGGAGGGAAAAAGGCAAGCTGTGATTGATGCCTGTGGCACCAACCCCACAAATCACAGAGCTCAGTGGAACTCCAACCACTTAAGTGAGAAATAAGCAGTGAAACGTTATGCTCATGTCACATACGATGGCTCTTGGAATGGGACAAACTCTGCAATCAGTTTAGACAGCAGGACACAGAAGAGAGGCCACACGCTGAGATTATAAATACTCTAGCCCCAAATCTGTCCACTCCCAGGTCTGTGTCCCTGGCAGGACAGCACTGAGCCAAACCAGCCTGCAGCATCTGCTCCAGGAGGCTCCTCGGAGAACACACTGCAAGGCAAAGCAGCTCTCTCCAATTTAATTGCTTCAAAACGTTTTCCATTCTTCCTGTACAAAGATTTTGCCTGAGCCAACCTCCTTTCAGGTCAACAGGACATAAACTTTGTGACTGACTTTAATGAGATTTTGTTCATGCTCTGAGGAGTAGAGCCTGCACTGAGCAAAGCTTGAATGCTCCTCATTCCCATTCGCTCTGACTCCTTCAAATGCAGCTCCAGCCCCTGGGGAGGACTTGCTGACCCTGTGCTGAATGACTCTGTGGGTAGTGAGGTTCTGGACAGAAGAGGGTACAACTGTCCTGGTCCCATCTGTACCCCTGGACAGGCACGTGCCTCCCAGGTGAGGTCCTGCAGGAGGAGAAATGCTGCAGCAGAAGGTCTGGGTCAGAACCCGTGTGAGCAGCAGGAGCAGGGGGGTGATGGTGCCCCTGCACTGGGCACTGGGGAGACCTCCCCTGGAGTCCTGGGTGCAGTTTGGGCACCCCAGGATAAGAAGGACATGGAGGGGCTGGAGCGGGGCCAGAGAAGGGAACGAGGCTGGAGAGAGGGCTGGAAAACTGCCTTAGGGAGCCTGGCTGAGGGACCTGGGCTGGGTTAGTCTGGAGGAGAGGAGACTGAGAGGTGACCTCATTGCTCTCTACAGCTGCCTGAAAAGAGGTTGGAGTGAGGCTGGTGTTGGGCTCTTCTCCCAGAAGACTGATGATGGGACAAGAGGAAACGGCCTTGAGTTGCCCCAGGGGAGTTTTTGATTGGATATGAGGAAGAATTTCTCCCCTGAGAGAGTGGTCAGGCCCTGGAAGGGGCTGCCCAGGGAGGTGGTGGAGTCCCCATCCCTGGAGGGGTTCAATAAATGAGTAGATGGAGCACTTGAGGCTGTGGTCTAGTGGTTAGGGAGATGTTGGGAAGAAGGTTGGATTTGATGATCCTGGAACTCCCTCCCAACCAGAGGGATCAATGAAATTAATACATTCTTTCAGACTGATTCTATTCCATGCTTTATCTGTAACTCTTAGTGGACCTAACCCCAAGTATGACTGTGTTTGACAGCAGCATCTCAAGGCATCTAAGCAGAATATTGTCCCATCTCCCATACCACGTGCAAAGAGAAGTCTCACACAGAAATCCACCTTCTAGGAGGTGGATACAGGATGG
>NW_008618311.1:0-2960 GCF_000691845.1 Merops nubicus
GCCCGGACCCCGAGTGGGGGAGCCCCGCTCGGGCCCCGCTCCCCCCGGGTTCCGGGTAAATCTGTTCGCTTTGCGAGGGAATTCCCACCCTTTGGGTTTAAATACACCCAGGTGAGTCTTTTGCTGCAAAACTCTTGTTTTGTTTTGCACAAGTACGATCGTTTCAATGGTCTTTTTGTCTGCACCTTCAGATCTGGCAGAGTAACGGTGTTCTGAACCTGAGAATTTAAACTGCCAAGTATGTACTTCAGGCTGCTCAGGAAATTCCTTCTTCTGGGGGCAGGACCTAAAAAAGTGTAGGTAAATAGGCATTGGTTCCATTCTAGCCTTTCTCCAACCAAGTTACATAGTGTGCCTTGGCATTGCATGACATTATTCTTTTAATGCATAATTTTATTTCTTTATTGTGTTACCCTAATGTAGACAACATTTTATCCAGGCTAGTTCCTGATGTCCTCAGGCTACCACACTTAGTTAATAGCAGTTCATTATGTCATCAGAAGGGAGCAGACCTAATTTATTTTGAAAAATTATTGTTAAACAAGATTTCCAGATACAGAAGAGTTCAAAAAATCTCCTGAAACAGGAATAGTTGATGCATGGTGAGGCAGAAGATAATGTTGGAAGTCTTTTGTTCTCTAGAATGTTAACAGATTCTCTTCCAGTGAATCATTATTTAATCCAAGAGCTGCAGCTGGGATACCTTAATGAGGAATCCAGAACATGTCTGATATTTAGCATGAATATAATTATTAATTATAACACAAATTAGGACTAAATTGTTGAATTAGCAGCTATCTTATTTTTATTACAGTATTTATGTACTAAAAAAAGTCCCACACTTATTTCTCATAGTGGTTCATCTTCACATTTGTTACAGTCTATGAAGCTGTTATCTTCTTTTTACCCTTAGCTGCATCTGAAGTCCCAATAATGCATGATGGTTTTCTTGGCATTTGTGTAGAATCAGGCGATGTGTTATGCAATCATTAGGAGAACATCATGGTGCAGTGCTCATCTTTCAAAAACCAAGAGTGTTTTGGTTCTCAGAGGTCCAAACTGCCTTCTGCAAGGTGCTAAGTCACTCTGAAGTTCAGTGGGCTTTGATGGAATGTAATTTTCAAAGGAGATGCAATTTCTTCCAGGGTTGGCATGTTTGGCCCTGATCTACAGTGGCACTTTAGTACCAAACTTGCACTGACATTATTGGGAGTTAAGGACGTCTTTGTTTAGAGGTGGTAGGTTTCAACAGGTATGCAAAAACTACAGTTCTTTTGTGATGTTTTTCTTACTTAGTCTTTACAACTCTATGTTTTTTCCACTGTTTGGAAGTCCTGGCTTTCAGCCTGTGCACTTTAGACACACATCCAGAAGCATTTCCTTGAGCTGTTTTCTCTTTTAGCACAGTCTTGCCAGTTACCCATACAGAGATGCCTCACGACACAAATGAGAAAGAATTCCATCTTTAGTCTGTGGTGTGTCACTCCTGCCAGAGTGGCTGCCCACCTCATTCCTGTGAAGATAATCAGGCACAGGAGCCAAAACGGAGTGTTACCCAAGTCAGCCAAGCATCTGTACCTGGTTTTCTGCAGTCAAATTTTATGTGTCATGTGAAAAAATATGCATTAAAATGTGTCACGTCCAGTCTAGTGACAAGCAGTCATTAGTGACTAGAAGTCGTTACTTCTGCATGGAGATAACCATGCACACAGCAGTGCAGCAATTAATATAGTGCTGGCTGACTGTTAGGACCTCAGTTTGTCTCTAGAGAGAGGAGCTGCTAGGTGTCCCTGTAACTGCAATGCTGTCTCCAGGTTTGAAGAGTTTCTGGCATGGTTGTGGGTAGGAGAATCTCTGAAGCTGGTCTTCATTAGCTGAGGCATTCTTCCACCAATTCCCTTATTAGATAAGACACTCCAATATTTATGGGAGTTTTGTTTGTGTACCTGCCAGCTTGCAGGCCAAATGCTTTCTTGCAAATAAAACATTTCCTAAGGAATGTTGATTTCTGTGGTTTTAACTGTTCTTGTGCATTTTGAGCTAAGATACAGGAGGCAGTGGTGCATCTCTGAAAGCACCAGGAAAGCCAGGTTGTTCCAGGAGTGCTTGCTGGATGTTGTGGCACCACTCTACAGTTCTGACTGAAGGCTGAGGCTGACTTATTAAACTGAATTTTTAGTGACAGTTATTTAGGACTGTTACACGGATATTGTTGCAAGCTGTCTAATCAGCTTTAAAGTAATTGGAGGGAGGAAATATCATGTTAACTTTTAAGCAAAATAATAACAACTGCTGTAAGAACTTTGCAAATTAGGTCAGAATGTAGCTGTTGGTTGAGGAAGCCGATAGGATTGTCAATTAGAAGTCATTCTTCACCTCATTTGTGCTACTTTTGGGAGGCATGCATGCAAATTCAGTCCTTTCCTTAGCACAGACCTTATGAATTAGAATAAGACATTTCTTTTCATTAATACATAAAGCAAGTAAAATCTCTTGCAGTAATTGCTCAGGATATGTTACCAATCTTCATCCCAGCTGCAGTTACTAAAGGAGCCTGCCTCTTGGTTGTTCCTCCCCAGCATTTTCATGTGTGTGTTCATTCTTACAAATAGCTTGTTACATCACGTGGGAGAATATCTTAAGAGGCTGCATTGTGGTGTCTAAAATATCATCAGTTAAAAAACCACATTGCTAAGCAAGGCATTGAAAAGAGCGAAGACACTAAAAAATCCTGAGCTGGGTCTCATTGCAAACCCTAATCCCCCAATTTTTCATGGGGAGGATTACATGGTGTTGTGCTTTTGAGATGCCTGTACCTGAAAAAGCAAAACAAACCTGACAGGTTAATGTGCTACTGAACTTTCCTTTTGGAAGAGGCAAAGTACCCTGAAGTTGCTAGTGAGTGCAGACAGTGATTGTTCTGTAGAACAGCTGGAAAGACATTTTTGCTAGATCCTGCT
>NW_008618311.1:2996-13812 GCF_000691845.1 Merops nubicus
GTGAAGATAGGCTGTATATATTTAAAAGTTGAACATCAAATAAAATACAGCAGCCATTGTAGGGTTTTTTCCCTGTAAATGGGGGCAACCATTAAATATTTCTGTTATTTCTGAACTATACATGTATGGCTAGTACCTAAAGCCCTAACAGGGTTTTCTCTCCTTTGTTCTTTATTTCAACTGAGACTGTCTTTGCTGAAGTTGGTGGAACTGCTCCTGTTCTGTGCTTCAAATAAAAGCTGAGTTTGATCTGTGGGGAGCACTGCCTGCATGAGGTGTGCAGGAACAGCTGTATTGTCATGAATACAAACAAGCAGAGACCTGCAAAATCTCCAGAAATGGAGATCATAATTTTTCAACAAAAAAATCCCCTTTCAACATTAATACATTCTGGGTTTAGAGGTGTTGTGCTTGCTGCTTTATAAAAATATCCTGTCTTTAGCTCATTTCAAACATTACAAATTCTCTCACTGATTTACATCAAGTTATTTCAACAACATATGTGCAAACAGTATTTGTATTCTCTGAATCTTGTGTACATTTCTTCCCTAAAAGATTTTATAGTCTACTGTTTAGTGTACAGAATGTACTTGTTATAAAATGTTTTATTCAGACAGAATAAGCTCAATGAAAGCATTTGGGAAAGTGTTTTTAAACCTGAGAGTGAGCAGGTGTTTTAATGTTTAGGCATAACCATATGCATGTAGGACAGAAAAGCCTTCAGTATGGTGTAGAGTGTAACATACTTTTTCTCTAAACTACAGTTACCTACTGCAGGACAAGCTACACTTTCCCATCCTGCAGTTAACAGATAGAGGAAATAATGGTCTGTTCTGTGTGGGTTTTTTTAATTTCTTCACTACAGCCACAGAACACAGCTTCAGGAATATGTAAATGCATGGAAGATCTTAATAAGCAGTATGCTGGCTGTGAGCAAGAGGACTAGAAACAAACATAAGGTGAAGTCAGCTTTTCAAATTTAATTACTTGAAAATAAAATAATAGTTGAACTGTGTTATGACCATGACCTCTGCAGAAAAAGTTTATCTGGCAGTTTTGAGCTGAAGTCATCCAGCAAAAATGAAGCTTATTGTGCAATTTTAATTTAACCTATCAACAGCTATAATGCATCTATAGTCTTACACCGATTGCCTTGCAAGATACTACAGCACTAGAAGTAGAGGACTTTTTATTCTGTTTAATCTTGCCTTACAAGAACATCCTCAGCCTTACCTTCTTTTTGCAATTAGTGCAGTGGAAGCAGTGATACATTTGTCTGAGCAGTATGCAGAGTTAGTTATTGATCTAGAAAAGCTCTTTACACCATTATGAGCATTGTTTTACCCTTCAAACTAAATCATTGTGTAAGACTTTTGCTAGCAAACAGACCTGATCTGGTCTTTTGTGAGTGGTCATGTCTACTCACATCACAAGGGCTTTGCTACGTACAATGTGACCTTAAACTGACATTTTTAGTCAGTTAAAGCTTATGGACTGGGAAGAATCATTTTAATGATCTAACAGATAAAATAGGTGAGAGAAGATGCCAGAAGTTAACTTTTAGTACCAAATAAGAGCATCTATTTCATTTTATGTTGATGCACAGTGCGAATGAACAGATGAAAGCAAGAGCTGTGTTTTACCATGGGAAGAAAATAAAAACCTTGCTTTAGCTTGACCTTCCTGTACTAGTGGTAGTCACCTAGAGAGCTATAAAAGCAAACCAGTGCAGAGCAGATGTCAAATCTTTGTTGAACTCCACTGCAAATAAAGACCAAAAATACCCCATTTTCTCCTTCACTCCCGTTTGCCCATTTCAGTACAACTTTGTGGAAAAAAATAAGACCTTTGTTCTTAACGTTTCAGTGTAAATCATTAAAATAAACAATCTTTCAGTGGAAAGGATCAGATATTACCCAAGGAACTCCAGACTCTGATATACGTCTCTCTTCATCTCTCTTGCTGTCTCTCCCTGTCAACGCTTGTTTTCTTCAAGGTATATATATATAGCAAGTAATACTACACATTTGATTTAAAGGCTTTGTTGGCAAAATACAGGGCTCAGTTTTGCATTTCCCATAACAGAAAATGCAGCTTGTCGATGTCTTAAGGACATTTTCCAGCTAAAGCACTCTACAGAGCTTTGACCCTATCAAGAAGTGGAGTGTGTTTGTCTTTGAAGTATAACCTAGGTTCAGAAACAAAAGAACAGGAAGAAAAAGACACAGAATGTCAACATTGGCTTTTAAAACTTAGTACTTTCTGGGTTTGATTTTTTTGGGGGGAGGGGATGAACTTCAAGATGCTGAGAGCATGAAGTTGTTGTAAGTGTTGATGTGAACACTAAATGACCACCCAGACTGAAATTGTGGCCACTTTTGTTTGTGTCTCTAATGCTGAGTGGAGATGCCTATATTAGCACCTTGGAGTTTGATAAATCTTACATGTCAGATACATTTTTCCCTTCACCCAATCTGTTTCATTTCCTCATCTATCTAATTGTAAGGCTAGAAATAATACAATTATACCGATTTTCATGTGTTTTTTTTGCCTGACTGCATGCTAAAAAATATTAGGTGATTTGTAGCCTTTAAAGTATATAAAGCCCTTTAGATTATGTGAAGAAAAATATGTCTGTAATAACTAGGAAAGGTTAAAAATGATAGTTTCCCTCGTGAGTATTCAGTTTAGCCTGATAGGCATTTGTATTGTTAAAATCTGTTAGAGATCATGCTCTTTTGTACAAAAGACTGTCTAGCCAGGTAATGGAAAATCCATAGTATAGAACAATGATTCATTCATGATATCCTTCTTTGTGACTAGTGAGCTGACAAAATGTGTTCCCCAGGCTGCCCTTGTAGAACCGAGTCAGATGTGGATGTTGTAAATACATGCAGGCTTTCTGTCTGCAATGTCTAACCCAGCACCCAAGCAACCATTCTGTGGATAAGGGCAGAGATAGATAATACACACATGGAAACCATTGGTGTATACTCAGTAATAGTAGGTGAGGGATAATTCTTTATATCCTTGCTCATGGCAAACTTGTCATTTAATTATTTTTTTTTCAAGTAATTGTAATTTTTCATCTATTTTGTCCTTATCTTCTTTTGTTTATGGAGCATCTATGATGACCAGCAGTGTATTTTATAAGATTCAATATCAAAATAAAGCAAATAGTGACATTTCACACAATTTTTTTTATGATAGCCCCTCAGTGCAGCCCAAAGAACTTTGCATAGGCTTGTTGTGCAGATATTTAAGTGAGATTACCAATGTATGTGTGCATCTAGAACATAAGGAGAAAGGTGCTCCCCAGGATTATTGCCTAGGTTTAAAAAGAAGTGAAGAAAAGGTAATTTAGATTTCAATTTGGATTAACAGATGGGTTTACAGTCTCCAGGTGGGGAAATCTAGACTTGAACTTAGTCTGTGTTTGTGTCATGCTTTCAGTCTAGCCTTAGTCTTGTTTATCAGTCTTATTTATCCTTCTCAGTCCATTTCTTCCCAATTTTGATTATAAGTGATCAGCCAATTTTGAATCCTTGAATATGTATAAAAATACTACTTTTAAAAAGTGTAATGCAGGGTGCTGAATTGTAGGAATGACATTTAATGGCTTTTCTTGGAAAAAAAAAAATATAATCCATCTCTTTCCTGTTTGTGGTCAGAAAATGCTGAGGCAGTTTGGGGTTCTGTTAGCTTTATACTTTCACAGTTCAGGAGCTGGTTTTACAGTGCACACTCCAAGCTTTTGCATATACTTAATTTAAAGCACAAGTAGTCACATGTCCTGAGTCACATGCATAAGTGTTCGTACACTGGGTTTAATAAAACACTTGTTCATATGCCTTTCAGAAAAATTATGGCCTCTGTTTGGGAGTTCTTACGTGTCTGTTCTAAGTTTAGTCTTGCCTAAGTGATTTAGGAACACTTAGCCTCTGTGGGAATTCTTGTCTGTGAGCATGCCGAGTATGCCTTATTTTCCATTTCATCCCACAATCAATTAATGACTATGTTTAATTGTTTTCTTCAGTAAAAGTATTACTACAATGCATGACAAAATAATGGGGTGATAATGACACTCCAGTATAACAAACTGTTGCTTAATTGATTCACAATCACTCATTGATGGCAGTCAGAAACACAACTGATAGTTGAATATATTTTCATCTTTTTGCTCTCATATAATGTAGAAGTTATCAAAAATAACCAATGTCACCATGTTACTTGGAAGGTTGCTAAAATACCAAAGTCCACTGTGAAACAAAAAATGGTGTTTATCAGAAAGATAAATGATAATTTTAGCAATAATCATGATGTTCTTACACATGCCAAGCTGGTATTTCTCCCTGTCACACATAGATGGGTTTTTTAAGTAGTCTCACTTGTTAGACCCACTGAATAACCTGGTCATAGCATGTAATCTTAGAAGATGCTTAACAAATCTATCCAGCTATTTATCTGATTTTGTTAGGTTTTCTTTGAAAATGCTAACTAGCTGACTTGTAAGTAATATTTGAATTTAATAAATTTATTGTGTAGTGACTTGAAATAAGCCAAATGAAACATAAGAAATGTACACATGATTACAGTAACTGGCTGCTTCTTTTATCACATAGAATTGATATAAAAATTATTTCAATCTTACTTCAGTAGGTCAGCTCTTCTTTTGCTTCACTCTGTGACAGGAGAATAATTTGGGAGTTTAGACCATAGTAATACTAATGAGTTCTATTGCTGATGTCAGAGAGGCCAAGATTTCACCAAATATATATGACAAAACACAGCATATTTTTAGAGTAGAAATGCTGGGAATTTTAATTCCATTTTAGCTGCATGGTGCAAATTGGAATAATTCCCTTGACCTCAGTAGGTCCATTCCAGATTTCTATCAGTCTAATCAAAAGTAGACTTTAACCAATGGCTGTAAACTCAAATAAAATGTTAAGAACAACAGAGTTGAGATATTTACAAGAAAGAAATCAAACTGAGGTCTCTAAACCTTTGGCATTCTTGCCTATCCTAAACCACGTCTTCACACAGTTAGATCAAGGCCCCAGATTTGTGTCAAACCCCTGATAACGTCTTTGAGCCTACACTGAATTGAATGATTGCAGTCCCCACACTGCACAACTTGGCACTGACCTCCTTGCTCTCGGTTTTCTGTCTTAACTTTATAGAAACTCTAATTCTCCCTTCTTTCTCCCATTTTTGAGTCCTTGGTCATACTCCCAAATAAGGAAGCCTGGAGGCCTAATGAACGGCAGCAGGCGGCTGGCCAGCTGGCAGAGAGCTGCTGCTGGGAGCAACAGCCTGCTGCCCTCCTCTGCCTCAGGCCAGCACAGGGACTGAAACAATCGGTCATTCAGCTCCCCTCCCAGCACTGAGCTCGGCTCCAATCGTGGTGTTCCCTCCTTTGCTGTGGATCTTTGCTCCCAGAATAAAGCGAAAGAGAGCACTGAGTTCACAGTCTCAAACCTTCAGAAGGCAGCTAAGTCTATTGGCATTTCCAAACTTCTGGCTACTCAGCTAAGTCCAAGGTTTTTTGTTTGAGGTTTTTCTTTGTTGGTTGGTTTTGGGGTTTTTTTGCTGGGTTTTAAGCTTCCTTTTTTTTTTTCTTTCCCAGGGATGATTCAGTATCAAAACATATTTCCATATCTTAAGGGGACTCTGTTATACAGCTGGAATAGATTGGTTTGGGGTTTTTTCCTCCATTATCTCTGCTTTTTTCGTGTCTGAACATGAACTCCCTCCAAGTCAAGTGATGCCCAACTTATGAATCTATTCTGAGCGGGTTTGAGATGAGGCAAACAACATTTTAGTGGAAATGTTATGTCATAGTAACAAATGCCTATGGATTAGTTAGTTTATTTCCAGGACCTCATGGGCTATACATTGCTATTTATAATTTAACTTTCTCAAGCAGCCACGACTGTGTTTATGTTACCATGGTGTTACTTGCCATACTTGAGGGTGGATAGTAAATGCTGTAATTGAAAATAGATACTCCCACTGAAATAAGTGTAACAGGTGGCTGGGGTTTTATTTGATCGGGCTGCAAGGATAACACAAATTAAATGTGGTTCCCTCTAGCCCTGCCTTTTTGCCAAGACATTCTCAGACATGCTCGTTTGTCTTTAGTGGACAGAAGTGGAGTGAACAACATAAATGATTTGTCTTGTGACAGTCCAAGGAATATCAGTGGCAATCAATGAGCATCCTCCAGTTCAAACTTCAGAAAGCAAATGTTCTCACAAGTGAGGAAAGGAGATGCTCTGATGCAGGCAGCAAGGTCTGCATCTCTTCCTTCTTCTGGGAACCATAGTCTGGGTAATACTCGAATTCCTTAAGAGCATTGGGGGAACAATGATTGCTGTTTCCTTGCAATTTCCTCATATTAGACCTCTCACCTTATCTCATCTCCTAATTTCCTTCAGTGGTCCGCTCTAAGGAACTGAACATCTCTTTTGATGTCTGCCCTGTCGTAATATTCTGTGGCTTAGTCTGACGTTAGCTCACATTCACCTTCCAGATGTTGGCAACATGCATCCTACTGGCAAAACTGTTCAAACTGTGCCCCTCTCACAACCAAAAGAATAGCTTTTAATTACATTTTGTAAGCTCCCATAAGCCAAATTAAATCTCATCTATATAATGTGTAAAAATATATATAATTATATGATTTATGTATTATATATTTTTGTGCAGGAAGACATACATCTCTTCCCATTCTTCAGAGTAAAAGGACAGAAACTTATAGATATTAACTTAAATTTGCCTAAATATTTAGGCAGGAGGAAAAAAAGCATTGTCAATTTTTCTCTCAGAAATATTCTAAAATGCAAAAATTTAATCATTTGAAATAGAAGTGTTGTTTCACACTCTCCACTTACTGCAAAAAGTCTTATGCCCAACAGTATTAAGTAACCAAGTACAAACACTTTAGTCAGGATATTCTGGTTATTATCAAAAGCATTTGTAAAATACATTTTAATAGAACTATACAAAAGATTCTTAATTGCTGCAGTTGTATGAACAGTGAAGTGCAGAGTAGGGATTCTTGTGTATGTTCTGCACAGCAGTCTCCTGTTGAGGGATTTTGTACCTTTTTTTAGTAGTAGCTGTCAGACTTCTGGCTTCACATTAAGTTTTGTATCAACCAAAGGCTAATTGGTTCTTCCAGTTTTTCGTAGAGCTGTAGGACACAAAATGAGTTTTCAGCAGCAGGAGATGTTGTGTGCAAAGATAGATTATTCTCTTGAACTCAGTTCAAGGTTGATCCTCAGTTTTCTTTTTGCCAAATGAAGAAAGCAAAGCCAAACCCCCCAGTGGTTTAGAAGGCAGCGTGATTCGGCAGAGTTTGGTTTCACGCTGGCTTACATTGGCTTGAAATGTTGATGCTATTTAAACCAGTATCACCTCCTGCATACACAAGTCCCAGCCAGAGTTTACGTCTTAAAGCTTTGCAAGGAGATCCTTAAGGCCTTTTACAAGCCTCTAGCAATTGCATTCCTTTCCACAGGCTGTTCTACTTAACATCTTTGTTTGTAGGCCTTTTCCACATGTGACAATTTTGGGAGTTAGACTTGCAAATTAAGTGAGCTAATTTAGCTTTTTAGGCTTACCTTATAGGTAGCAGTTGATTGACTTTATTGTTACAGAAAAGCTAAGGACATTCCCTAGGGCCACTAACAAACTTCCAGGTAACAGTAAGTGTGCAGTAAAGCATTAGTCTTTGAAATAGTCATGCATATTTAATAGGAAGGAAAGGAGAAGAAAACTCAGCATTGTAGCAAATCCAAACCTTTGAGAAGAAGAATGAGTTCAGAAAAAAAAGCATTGGGTTTACAAGACATTTTTGATCAAATGAAATTTAAAAAATGCATTACTGAAGGTGGTTAATACAGGTTAGTAGATCATGTCTGGTAAGAATTGTCATAGATCCACACATCCCAATGGAAGTTCACTATCAAGCTTGGGTTTTGAACTGCCTGCCTGAGCTGACCCTGTTCAGCTGGCACTTCACCTGCTCTTTTGGGAGATGAGCAACGTGGACTAGTGGGGAGGATGGAACCAACATGGTCTTTAAGGCCCAATCCAACCCAAACCATTCTGTGATTCTCTGTGGAACTTCTGCTTTCTTTTGGTGCAATTTTGGAGTCTGAAAGTCACAGAACCCTTGCTAGAACTTGTGGTGCCCTGGAGCTGCCTAAGTCTCATCTAAAATAGATTATTGACCTGGGAAATAACTAACTAGTAGTTCTAACCCGTGTGGGTACAAGAGTAAGAGTCTTGAGTCAGGCTGTTTTAGCAAAGGCTTCATCAGTTACAGAGCAGAATTCTGTCTTGGTGTTTGTGAAAGATTTGCTGTCGTGCTCTACCCGGCTTCATTTTATTGAGTTTCTGTCTGGTTGTTCTGTGGTTTTCTTAAACCCTTGCCTATTAGTATTCATTCTTAACAGTCACAGTTCTCTGTGCAATTGTAGTGTGCATTTTTAGGTTACTGTTGCTAGGTGGTTTCTGATATTGCCCCCCTCCTGCCCCCAGTATTCATTTCCCTGGTGTCTTGCTTTTTAACTCCAGGTTAGACAGTGCACTGCGAATGCTTCATGACTCTTGGTCTAAAACAAGATTTTAAGCCATTTTGTTAGGTAAAACAAAATAATTTAAAAGTAAGGGAACATGGATGTATGCAGAAGGCATTTTTCAGAGAAAGGAATTTAATAAATAATAATGTTGTATAGCTATAGACAGAATTCACTTGCTCCACCAGGTGACAGTTAAAAGCATTTTCCATTTTTTTGCAATTGGAAATATAAGAAAGCTAGGAAAAGAAGTAGACTTGCTACTGAAAGCTTTGCCATGCTTTAAATATTTTGTCATGTAGTCACTGACATAAAAATAATTACAGAGCTGTTTGGGTACATTTTTGCCTTTCTTATTTTGCAAACCCTTATTTTTTTCTGTACTTCTGACACCTTCTGGTCAAGAGTTTCAAAGAAAAAGGTTTTTTACTCCATTTTGTCTCCATAACAGTTCATCACCCTGCTGATTTATGTGTACAAATTATTTGCATATGTCAGATTTAACCACACACAGTTTTGGAGGCACAGTAAATTTTACAAATTGACATGTAAAGTCAGGCTAAGTCAGTCAGCTGAAGATTTTGTCCCTTCTGTCCTTTCTGTAGGAAATTAGTGCACTCTGTCTGCTTATGCTATTCAAGAAAACAGGGAAAGACAAATTATATTATCAAAGTTTGAAAGATGTAGAGCATCAGTAGACTTTTTTTATCATTTCCCATATTTATGTATTGATACTAGTTTAAAACTATTTTTCCTAAGCTTGAAATGTATCTTCATATTTTACATTTGCTCTGAAATGAAAGATTCAAAACTGATGACATTACTGATATTGTTCCTTTTAAATCTTTAGCATTTTTTAATAAACTCAGAAAAAGAAAAAAAAAAAAAGTATATTATTCTGTGAATCATTTCTTGATGAGAACCAGTTTTTCAGCTTATCTGCCTAATGAAGTTGCTGAGGAGGTTCATGTGAGGGTGTTGCTGTCAGGAAATGTGAAGACCTGTGGGTGACATAAAGCCATTCTACCATATGAACTGTGGGATCCTTTTCAGGCAGACTCCAAACACTTTACAGATTAACCATTACCTTTAGGTGGGACAGCACTGTGATGTGTATTGCATTTCCATAAGAAGGAGAAATTACTAGCCCAAGATTGAAGGCTCCTGTACTATATTCCCAAGGAGCCATGCACTGGTGGTGTGGGAGGTCTTGTTTCCTCTCAGGTGACCTTTACAGAGGGTTTCCTGTAATTTCACACTGTTAAGCTGTGTGTCCCTAGTATTTTGCCTATATGTTTTCATAAGTAGAAGCTATAGCAGTAGCTGCATGGTATGGACTAACCAGTGGTAAGCCAAGGGCTGTTTGGTTCCTGTGTCTGTTGTAGATCATGGTGAAGCCTGAATTTTCATCCCTGAATTCTTCCATCTGTCATGTGCCGAGGTGACCTTGTGGTGAATTTGGGCTAAAGAATTTTAAGCTGGTGTTCTAGGTGCTCATTGCCACTAGGGTCAAGGAGATAAAGTTACTTGGCTTTTCATCTAATCAAGAGCTGTGCTCTGAGCTCCATGCTGCAGGGGATGGCTGTAACTCTGTATCCTCTCTGCTCTATGTTCTCTTCTTTTTTCTCCTTGTACTCTCTAAAATATGCCTCCCACTCCCTCTTTTAAATCCATTTTGTAGGAGGTTAATTACAAAAATGTATCTTTCCATCCTTGTTGAGTTCAAGCTATCATTTGTTATTTTTACATATTGTTCATTGGGGAGTTTTTTTAATAAGTTGTGGATTGGTGTGGTGCCATCCTTAATGAGCATGCTGAACACTGAGACCTAGTGCAGGTTCCTTTGGGACTTCACTCGTGTCCTCCCTTCAGTGATAAAAATTGCTTGTCTATTTATTTTACTTCTTTATTGTATCTTTTAAACAATGATTTATCCATGTAAAGACCTTTGTTCTTATCTCATAGCAAATTCATTTCTTTTTGAGGAGTGACCTTGCCAAAATGGGCTCTTGGTACTGAATTGGCCCATATCAGGTAGGTCTCCTGTTGACCCCTTCAGAGGCAGATCAAGACATGACTTCTTTTTGCTGAATCTGTTAACATTTCCTCTATATTTATGCATCCAAGCTGTGCCATTCACACTTTTTTTTTCTTTTTTTTTTTCATTCCCTTGAGTAATGGCAGTCACTGTCATACACTCCATACCCTCTTTCTCCGTTTTGTGTTCA
>NW_008618311.1:13843-32271 GCF_000691845.1 Merops nubicus
CACTCTTTCTCAGTTTTGTGTTCATTACATGGAATTGTTGATAGGAAATAAAAAGTGTATGAAAAGCAAATTAATACAACTCCTGTCCTACTTGTTGAAAGTATAGAATTTTAATTGACTGTCAACACAATATATTGAATTAATTGTAAGTGCAAAGAGACAGAATTCCAATGAGAGTACCAGCTGATATTGTTTGGTTTTTTTTAGTGTGGCTCTCTGCTTTTCTGCATTTAAGCACAAAACTTTGATAGAGGATTTTTTTTTTTTTTTTTAATACTTATTCATTGAAAATAATTGACTATTTGGGGAATGCCTCTTAAAGAGACTCAGAGAGGTGGCAATAATACTATGAATTAGGATTTCAGGGAGTTTATTAATATTTTTGGCAAGCAATATTTGTCAGTGGTGTGCAACATTATTTCCATATATTTTAAGTTGTTTTGCCAAGTGCTGCTTGGCAGAATGTCATGTTCCTGAGTTTCCATGTGGAGCTGAGTACTCTTCTGATTGTTTTATCGCTGAAAGGAATTAACATTTGCTTTATTTTAGATACTAGCTCTTGTGGGATGCATATCATTTAAACTAATAGGATATTGTGTTAGGAGGCATGTTTCTTTTGTTTATCTAGGCTTTGTCACTGCCAGTAGCAAACACTGTTCTGCTGTCCTTTCATCACCCCAGCCCAGTTCATGCCCGGTGCACACAGAATTGGCAGCCTTGAAAAGAGAGATAAATTTTCATGTCCGTGTTTAACTTTGATTTGTTCTTACACTTTTGCTGTAACCTCCTCCCCTTGACTGTAAATCAGTAAGTGAAAAGCACACTGTGTACACTATCTGCAGCCAAGCACTTGATATGCTTGTAATTAATTGACAGCATTCCTATAGTATGCTGATAAGCAAGATTAGTGCCCTTCTCAGGTCTACTTCTACTGACAGAGAAATCAGTGGGAGTTTCCCTTCTTTTGCACTAAGAATGCCAAAACAAGATCCTAAGAGAGAATCCATTGAGTGAGGAGCTGTGTATGAAATGCCAGGCAGATTCTGTACTGAACAGCACTGTAGAGCTCCATTGCCTTTAGGTAAAGTGGAAGAAAATCTAGTAGTTTATTGATGGGAAATAAGGATATGCCTGCAGGCTTGTGACTTTTTAATTAAAGATTTACCCCAGTTCTGGTGTCTTCAGGTCGTGATAATAAATTAGTTTGCAATATAATCAATGGATCAAGTTAATGCCAACTGTGTTAAAAATTATAAGTAAGACAGATAGTTATGTAGTAAGAAGGCACTAACTTGTAAATAAATTACCTAAGGTAAGATCTAACGTAGAAAAGGACATGGTTGGCAGTCCACAGAATTAGTAATGTCATGGCAAAGTCTTGTGGCCTTGGACAACCAAATACATGACTGCAAAACTTCTCCAACATATTTCCATCTTCCACACTCCCACAGCAGGTCTGTTGGTTGGGTGTAGTGGTTAGGAGCACAGGACCAAACACTGATGACAACACAATAGCTGACCAGCATTTGAAGAGAGCATAGGGATGGCAGTAAGCAGACAAACTTTTAGGTTGCATACACTTATATTTTGTTCCTGGAATGCTGCAGAGCTCCCTGTTACTCTTTGTATAATACAGTGCCAGAAAAAAATCACACCTGGTTTCATGATTCATGCAAGTGCTCTTTGTCTTACCCTCTCACAAAATGCTACAAGTCATTCTTGTGTATGACATTCACCTTTGTGTTCTTTATCTCCCTTCTGTCAAAGAACCAAATTACGTTAGAAAATTCAAACTCTTTCCTAGAGACTTTTAATAAAATTGTGTGATTTTATTAAATGATATATAGTATGGACAAAATGGCACAAGGTGAGGCAAAGTCTTGTCCTGTCAGGAGATATTTAGGAGAGAAGAGCCTGGCTTAGTTAGCCCTAATGCATTTTTCTCTTCTGGCACTTGGTACTTCACTGCCTGATCGTCTTTAGCAAGTGGGTTGATCGTCAAGAAAATCCTTCACGTGAACCTCTGTTGAGGAACTTGGGCAATTTCATTGTCTTCTTTTGACAGAAAATCTTGAGACCTGTCCTCTTTCAGGAGAAAACTTGTTTTCCTCACAAGAAAATCACAGCATCCCATGACCACCAGCACAGGAATTGTGTCAGTGTCAGTTACACTCCACATTCAAATAGGAATGACATCAATAGATGTTGGGACCTTGTTGTTCTGCTGATCATGCTCTCTCTGAAGTGGCTGTAGTCCTGAAACTGATGGCCCACGGAAGCCTTCACTGTCAGTAATGGGGGAAATATGCAAATATAATGATCTTCTGAATCATCCTTCATAAGGTGTTGCTGGAGTCTGAGACAGAATTACAAGCCCCGACAGCATGCAAGTCACGTTTGTGTGAGTGACAGAGTGAGGGTGTCCCTGTGTTTAAATAGGGCATTACTCAAAATAGCACTATTCCAGCTTTCCATGGGAAAGTACTTTCTGTTCAGTGAGATGTTTTCTTTCTCCACCTAGTCATCAAAACCACCATCAATCCCATTTCCAGTGAGGCAAGCTTCTGTGGAATGTGACATTTGTTATTTCCCTTACCTGATAAGAGCTGTACACCTAGATTTGTACTGAATGTAAGAGATACTTTTATTTTATTTCTTTTTAAAAATCTTTTGTGCTTGAAAAAGGGCTTGTTCTAGAGAACTTAGGCCAAAAATAATTGTTTTTCTGGCTAGATGCATAAAAGGTGAATTCATTCTCTGTTTTCAACCACCTTAATGCAGGGCAGGAAATTCAAGTGAGTCTGGAGTCATGAAATCAAGTATATGGCTAGAAATAATTCAAAGGTAACCTCCTACTAGTATTTCTGTATCTGTGGGAAAAAAGAACATTATTATAGTGTACAACTCTTGGATGAAATTTTGGAGTTTATACATTACAGAAATAGAATATACTGTGCATATTATAGTCATGCTACTAATTAATTGAAAGTTTTTGATGGGTTTAGCAAGGTATAATCTATATAGTGTGTAAAAATACTCTTCAAGTACCTTTCTGGATCTTCAGGCTTGATCTTCTTTTGTTTGCATGCATGGAATTTGTACAGGCATCATTAATTTCATACTAATCTATAGAACTGAGTGTCAAAAAAGATCCAGTAAACAGAGGTGATAAAACTTTTTCCCCCTCAGCATTCAAAAGTGTAATTGCATCATAGATGTATCATTGCATAAATGGATATAAAGAGAAGCTTTAAAACATTCTAGAATACAGGAACTCGTGTCATTTTTGTATTACTGTACATGGCTTCAGTTTGTCCTATAAAAATCTTAATCATACTATTTATTTTTTCCAATTTCTATGAACTTCAACATTCAGGATGAACGCCCAGTTCATCCTGAATTACTAAAGGAGATGTATTCATTACAAGTGTTAGCAGCAGTGTACGTGTCCTTCTGAACATGAAATTAATAGTTTGAGTATGGAGGTTAAAAGGAATTTTAGGTGCTGCTTTAATGAGGACAGACACTAACATCTTCTGCTGCCTTGTATCGGGTTTAAGTAGGATGCCTATCTGATATACTGTTATAGTGGTGCCCGCTCGTGCTTCCATAATTATGGGCCTGTCAGCATTTCCATTACAAACCCCTATATTACAGCTGAAAATATCACTCCAGGATGAAGTTCTGTACAAAGGCTTTCAGCCTCAGATGAAGAAGCTTTCAAAATTAATTTCACTGCTTCTCTAATTTTAAAAAAGAAGTTTTGCTCTTGCTTACTCTACCCTGAATTAATGTGTTGTTTTCAGGAAAGAAAGAAACAAAAAAAAACCCAACCAAAACCACAGGGTCAAAATAGTGATGTTTGTTTCCTGTAGCATGAACATAACACATGCAAAAGATAAGAACTGAAAGCAGAATGCTTTTATTTAACCACAGGGGGAAAAAAAAAAAGAAAAAAGAAAAAGTGGCACAAGCAGGAAAAACTACATCTGCAAACTGCTGCTCTGGGTTCATACCCACTTCATCTGCAACCTGTCCACAAAGATTTCAGTAGCCAAAGTCCTCTTGCATGGATTCCAAAACAGCAATGAAATAATAATCTGGGGGTTTATCGACACAGACTACTTTAAAAATCATAATCAAAGGGTTCAAGGACAAGAACTTAGAATTAGGAGGTGCCAAAATGAGCATTGCCCATACACTTTTGGTTTTCCTGCTTCTTTAGTATATTTTTCATCAAACTGGCTCCTGGAAAGGCTGGGGGGTGCTCAAGTGAACGCCACTTTTTCATTATGTAAGTTTTTTGTTCTCTTTTCCAGTAACTTATTACTCATCTCTGAAGTTAGAACCAGTGTCTATGATGGTTTTGAGTGATGCTTATCATTAAAGTGTCTGAATGTTTTACTCAACACTAGTCAATTAATTTTCATTACGTTTTGCAAAGTGAACAAATTTTCTAATTTGAGAGATGACGAACACCTATATTGAAGTACGATAGTTCACTTATTTTGAATATTTAACACTTGGAACCTGATTTTTTGGAGTGGAATTATACAGCTCACTTAAAGCAGAGTTCTCATTGACTTTAGCTACTTTAGCTGTCTGGTAAATATTTAGCATTTCTTTCCATCGCATCTCTTGTGTCAAGTGGAGTACCTAAATGATGAGGAACAAGGAGACAGCAATTGCTCGTGAAGAATTTAAGTGATTTGCCTTGTGTTACCTAGATTTCTTTATTTCTGTGATTTCTGATCCTTGCACATCACAACTGGGTACTGTTGTGCTGGTGATGCCCAGAGGATACCCACTGATGTGGATTCTTCAATTCATATGACCTTGAGCTGGCACAGTTCCTTTCCCAGTATGTTTTCAGCCCTTCAGCAAATGGAGCAGAAGCCCTCTGTAAAGTTATCTATAGTAGTATATAACTACCTCAAATAAGGAGAAAAAGTGGTGTGTGATTATTTCATTGTACCCTAGTGTTTCTGTACACAAGTGCTTAATATCCAGTCAGCCATCCCTCGCTTCTCCCCAACTCTTGACTGCCTGGCTTTACAAGCTTGGTAAGATTTCCTTCAGCACAGCTCTTGTTTGTATTTATTAGGGGGGCTTTTAAAATATTCTGAGGAAAATAAGCTTGACCATATGCCTCCTGTGAGCCTCTGTCTGTATCATTGTCACTGCTGGAGCCTTGGGATGCACACACAGACTGCTGTACTTGAGATAAAGGAGGGGAATGGACAATCATTTGAGATGTACTTGATGACATATGCTAGAAGAGAATAAGCAACAGAAAAAAAAAGGGATAACTTAGAAGGAAAGCATGGATCCTATATATAGTAGGATCTGTGAGAGGATCTGTGCAGTAAGAACGGAATATCTCTGTTTCTTCTGGAAAGCTCTAAAAGGCTTCTGTTGAGAAAATGGACCTATATTTGCAAAGGCTTAAATTTAAAGGTTTATCTTTAGCCAAGGGGCTAAATACAAATAGATTTTCACGTGAACAGCATAAGTATTTATGCAAAGACTACATGTCAATTAAATTTCAAATCCAAGTCCCTTTTGTAGCCCACTCTCAGCTTGAAAGCCTTCCAAAGGAGAAAAATGACAACACTGATTTCCAACACAATGAATTGGGTTTTATTCCATAATTGCTATTATTCCTAGCAACTGAAACATTCCTGAGCCATTTTAATTGTGGCTTTCTGAGTCTAAAAGTAGACACAGTAAAGCATCTATGCAACTAAAATTTAGCAGAGCTGTTACCAACAAGAGAATATTCTCTTTTACTGGAAACTGTTGGCCAGCTTAATGGTAGGTAATCCATTACTTTCCCTGCTTATACTTTAGATGTGAGTCTCTTCAATGTAAGTGGTTCACTTTCATATTAATGCTACTGGTGGCATGAATTTTAAACACATTTCTGTTAACAGAAAAATACTGCTGCTTATTTACACAGTATACTGCCTATGTCAATGTTAAAATAAATAGTTGACAGTAACATAAACTTGTGTTTTACTTCACTGGCAATGACCTGCTACAGTTTCAACATCATTGCTGGTAATATAAACAGCACAGCTGGTAAATACACAGCACATCCACTAAACTGGCTTCACTGGAATTATTGTCAGACCAATATTACTAAGTGAAACTGCCAGCTGCTTATGATATTTTAGACCAGATTCATCAAGCCAGAAGCTGTCCTCAAGTCAAATACAGGTTGGCAGGAGACAAGAGTGGTTATCTGGCTTCAGTTTTAAGCTCCTTTATCTTTTGTTCAACAAAATAATAAGAACACAGAAGTCAAAGTTAGCAAAAGCTAAGAAGGAGCTAAGATCATAGGTACACATCTGAGTGCAGTGTTGCAGGCAGTTATCTACATCTTGGTTTTCAGCAAATGTTAGTCTGGGTTTTGCAAACAATCCAGCCATGGTATCACAGAACAGTCAACCAAACAAATTAGCCCACACTGAGCTTGCTCTGGAGTAAATGTTTGTATTATTTTTTACTGTTTTCATGTTGTTTCATAGATGAATTATTTGCTAGCCTTTAAATCTCATCTTCTTTCAGAATCCTCTTCATATAACCTTTTAAAAACTTCTAATCTTTCAAGAAAATTTTAAGTTCCACTTCTTTGAGCTTCTTGCTTAATAGCTGTTCATATAGACCTTCAAGCTGATGGTGTTCTGGGAGGCTGAGATGAATTTTTCTATGCTTTAGTGTATTTCTGTAAGGATAAAATTGTACATGTGCATGGCTTTATATCTTTGCAGGGGCAGTGCCAGATTTAGGAATTTTCATGAGTTTGTGACACGTAAAAAATAGTCTTGAAGCCAATATCTGATGGTAACCTGAGAATTCCTTTAATGGCACTTTTTCTTTCTGCTGTCAGTAGGAGAGGGAATGTCAGTCAGATGGCTTTAATGAAACATTTGATCTACGGATGAGTGGAGAGGCAAGCATGTCTCTGCAGGTTTCCCTTTGGGATTGCTTGCTTTTCTAGACTTGAGAAAGGGCATCCTGGGCTCTGTTGCCCTGGACACATGCCTTCACCAAGATGAAACAGTGATACTGCAGCGACAGCTTCCAGGCAATCATGTGGCAAAGGTACTAGAATGTGGAAAACTGTTTCACATCATACTGACTTCACAAACACCTTAGCTGCAAAGATAAATGCATCCATTTCGTGAAGGTTGATAGTTTTGTGATATAAATCTCACCAATAGATAGAAAGGGAAATCATCTAATCTAAAGATGGAATGCAAAGAATAGTCCAGTCTTTCAGCCCTACATGATCACCTTTGCTAGTAAGTGAAAAACTAATGCGAGTTTTATCTTCCTGATGTAATGAAATTACCAAACTATCTTTTCATTTCCACAGGTCAAAAAGAATAAAAAAAATAAGGAAGTTTG
Source organism: Merops nubicus (assembly GCF_000691845.1). Classification (NCBI taxonomy): domain Eukaryota; kingdom Metazoa; phylum Chordata; class Aves; order Coraciiformes; family Meropidae; genus Merops; species Merops nubicus. The sequence goes on from NW_008618311.1 coordinate 21,257, forward strand.
ATCCTTCATAGACATTTGTTCATATGAGTGGATCTTTAGTCACTCTGGCTGTCTTCGTGACCCAAAGGTCATTTGTCAAATAGTTGGAGTGGTTGGGGCTTTGTGGCAGAGTAAAGGACTGAATAACAGTATAAAGAGCAAGCCTCATATTCAAACCTTCTGGCTATGGAAGAGTGTGTTCTGTCCCTGTCTGTAGCAGAAGTTATGGCTTACAGGACAAACATAAGGTCTTTTTAAAGAAAACAGCCTTTCCAAATTAAGGCAGAGCACAGAAAACTTGGTCCTCTGATTTGTGTGAGCTCTGGCACAGAAAATGAGGTGACCTTCAGCTGCCATCAGCAGATTCTGAACCCACTCCTGTTGTCAGTGCAACTCAAGAAGTTTCCTGAATTTTGTACAGGAGACCACCAAGAGGCCATCAGATCTATAATGCTGTGTAGTCGTCCCTCCTGTTGGCAGTGCAACTCAAGAACTTGTTTCCTGAATTTTGTACAGGAGACCACCAAGAGGCCATCAGATCTATAATGCTGTGTAGTCGTCCTTTTTCTCTCCACCATATTTTGTACCTAAAAAAAAAAAGGTTGAGAAGGTGGAAGACTGGTATGAGAGGTGGATCTGCTGGAGTTGTACCAATGGGAGAGACCTGTGACACACAGTTTGCTCTGTGTGGAGTTTCTTGGTGCTCATTAAGGCAGCATAGCTGGGTAATACAGGAAAAAGTAACAAAGACTGAAACTCTGACTTCATTTCTTCTCTTCCACACATAATTTAGGTGCTGAAATACAAATCTTCTCTTTGTTCTCAGTAACTCAGAAAGAACTAGGGGATGGAAATCCTCTGAGTTGTGAAAGAAGAGCTCTGACCCTTCACTAAATTAAATTGAATGAAGCATGCTGCCCTTTTGGAAGGCTCATTTAGTTGTCAGATCTAAGCTTTTGTATTCTATGTTGATGGTCGTTATGTGTTTGTGTTAGAAACTATTGGAAGAAAATGAAAATAAAGCAATAGTCAGTCATATGGTTCCCAGACTCTATAGTTTTAGTATCACTGCCATGGGAGAACGACATGAAAACACTGTGTTGTCATCCAGCAGCAGCCTTGAACACAGTCCTGCATCTTCCTCTTCCTTACAAGAACTTTGTTTGGCAACACTTAAGTCCTCTTCTGTGTTTAGGCCTCACTTTAGGCATCTTAAATATTTTCAAATATTATTTACTGATTTTGCAATTTAAATTTAAAGAAACAAGTTGCAAACAACAAGTTTGTTGTGAGTTAAAAATTTTTCTTTCCCTTTTTAGCATTAAACATTCTTTTTGAGACCACTGTGCTATCTGTTCTATTCAATTGTAATGCCTGGTGTGCTTTTTTCTTTATAAAGTAGTTACATTTATGTAGCTCTTTTTTTTTTTTTAATTGGGTGTGAGTTGTTTGGACATCCAGATTACATCAGGTAGCTACTGAGCTATTCAGAATCATGAAAAGAGAACGGGCACATGACTGGCTTGGTATAGACAACTGGTACCCAGAGTATAAACCTCTAGCTGCCTGTCCATGTGCATCCATCCCACTGGCAGTGCCACGCTGCTTCCCACACGCTGCCCTGCCTCTCAGCATTTGTGCTCACAGCGAGACGACCATTTGGCTCCAACAGAAGTAACACTGCAAGCTTCCCACAGAGCCAGACTGGTAACTGGCTCTCAGTGACAGTTGTGACCAGTTAAGACAACAAATTCCTCATTACCATCCTTTCAATCAAAGGATAAAATTTTATGCATTAATTTATTTGGATTTAATTAGTTGCACGCAGCCTGGATAGAAGGATGGATTCAAGAAGTACTCTTCAGCCTGGTTGCCTGCAGTGGCAGGGGCTGGCTTTGATAATCCAGGGTTGGGAAACAGGTTACTGGATCCTGATGATCAAGGAAGATGGAGCTGAAGAATCTGCCTGCTCTGCTGTGACACCGTGCAGCTTTAATTTGTGTGAGGTGCTGGATAGGAGTTCAGCCATGGCAGTAAGGCATTCAGAGAGCACTGCCTGCCCACATGGTTATCTGCTTCTCAGGAGAACTGTGCAGTCCACAGTGGGCACAGAGAAAAGCAACAACCATCAAAAAAAAGAGAAATAGAGAATTTACATTTCAAAGGTGGATAATGAACCATTGATATTATTTGTATGTATTCATTCCATGCAGTGAATATGAGAGATGGAAGAATGAGTTATTATAAAGAGGAAGGAGTGGCTAGAAAGTGACAGTGTGGATCCTGCAGTACCAGTTTGCCAGCAGCTCCCATTAAACCTCTTCTCTGAACTACCTAGCTAGAATACTCTTAGACAAGTTCCAGAGCACAGGCCTTGCTTTAAATAACTACATTCTGGAGTTTTCCCTGGTTTGGGATCACCTAGTAGGTAGTGTGATAGCCCCTCCCTCCCTTCCTACTCCAAGAGTTTTCAAACAAGGAAGAGAGATTTACACCAAAACAATTCTGAGAAACAGGGCACTAGAGCACCTAGGTTTGTTAGATAGGAATTTTTTCAGCACGCATTTGCCTGGCCTTTCAGCTGGGAAGCACTGGGTATTCATTCACATTACAGTTTAGTATCATCTAGCAAATGAAACTAAGGGTTCATAAAGTTTTTAGAATAGCAAATTCTTTCATAAAAATGTTTCACTGCCACCCGCCTGTAGAAATAGTAGAAACCACCTAAAACAGTATGAAAGCACCATTTGAACTTAAAAGGCTTTTAACACTGTTAATGTGCTGTTATGAATGCTTGGCTGAGCCACATGCATTTAAAAGTATGTTGGGCTAAAATTTGATTTCTGTGAGGCAAATTGGGGCATGGACATTTTTAGGGAGATTCCTTCATGTTTTAATATTTTCTTCCTTCTTTTTTCTTAATTATACCTTTTTGTGCTTCCCAAGGAATAGTTTACAGCCAGACAGCATATTTCAAAGAATTCTATAAACTTGTCTGAATTCCTTATGAAAAGTAATGTTTATCAAACCAGCAGATGATGAACTAGAGGCAGGTCAGGCTGTGTTGGCATGCAGTAAGTTCATGTTCTTGCTGTGGCTCTTTCTGCATGCTATAAAAAAAAATGTGTTGGACAAAGAGCTTTCATTGGGCTGCCATTGCTACGGCAACCACTTCCTCTGTGAGTCTGAGCCAATGGCTTCTTCAGAGTTGGCTGTTTGGGTAGTAGAAGGCCACGGGGTAGCAGGAAAGGAAGCAATGATATCTTTTTAACTGTATTTTTAGACTGCGGTGAGGGGTTTTTTTGTTTAGCCTTAGTGCATGTGTTTGTTTGTTTCAGTTGTTGAGGTCTACACCAGAATGCTCCAGATCAATTCCCTGACTTTTGTACAAAACCAGCTTTCTCTGGTGTGGATGTGTTTGCAGTCCTGAGGATGTGTTTTCCACACATCTCCTGGTCTCTGGTGGCAGATTGCAGCCCAGAGCACTGGCACAAACTCTCATCGCGTGACTATCACAGAGCACTGTGCTGGGGCCTGAAGGACTGGAGGAAGAAAACCAGGTTCTCTGTAAAGATCTTATCTATTTATACATTTTGTTGTTATGGTTTTCAGCTTTATTCCCTGGCGCTACCGTACACCATGAACTCTTATACCCAAAGGATATGTTTCAAATGACGCAACTGGCTGTAACTAATGAGGAAGTGGTTAACTTGGGAGAAGAGAGTGCAGCAAAGCTCTTTGTTCCCTTACGTACAGAGCTCTCTGGAGTCAACAGGAGAGTCTTTCCACTGAACTCAACAGGATCCGTTCAAGCCAGAGTGGCCTTTTGGAAAGTTCTCAGTAGCAAAAAGTTTAAACACCACAGAAGATTCTTTGTGGTGGAAAGAAAGATATTCCCCTTTACAAGTATTGAGAAATTGTTTCATCTGCTAAGATGTGGTATAAACTGCTGCAGAGGAGTGCACAGTGCAGCAGAGAGCTGGGAGTGCCTCATCCCCTGCTGCTGCTGGTATCCAGCACAGGTAGGGCAGCAGTACCTGTCCTAGTAGAGTTTTTGAGCTCTCTGGTATATTGTCCAGGCTCCACTTGTAGCACTGGATTCTCTTACATGCTGCATATCTTTGCTGATAACTTGCCAGCTCTGACTGGCAGCTCCACTGTTACAAGACTGTGGGTGTCCCTGCAGAATACAGGGATACTCTGTTGCTGTATAAGATTGAGAAATTATATGCCATTTAATCCAAGTATTTTCACTTTAACTCTGTTACTAACTCCCTCAGAGAAGGTTAATTACCTCTCTGTGAGTATGCTTATAACGATGTGTGCTGATTACGTGAAGTTTTGAGGGATTATGTTTGGACCCTTATAAATGTCCGTGTTTTTAATGACATTGTTTTAAATTAATCTGCAGTTTTTCAACTCACTGGATTCATCAGAAAAAAATATGTTGTATTATTTAGAATATATATGGCAATCAGAATTCATTATTTGGATATCAGCTCTAAAATTTTCACTGCCATTTTGCAGGTACAATAATTCAAAGTGCTTGTGAAAGGACATTGCATTTGAGATTTCAGTAGCAGGATTTGTAAAATTCTTGCACTATAAAGATACCACATCTCTGAAAAGGGTTTACTTCTCTAATCTTTGTAAGAACAATGAACCTGTGTAATTCTTCTGTATTGGTTAAAATCTGCACATTTGTTGTAGTTTTCTGTACCTCCCTCGGTACTGTTTCCAAGTTCTGTTCTGGAGGAGGTGCTGGTTGTGTTTGTGATGTTCTAGACTTTCCTTACAGGATTTGTCTGGGATCTGACACTGGTCAGTAAAACCAGACAACCACTGGTAGAATCCTCAATGCTGTGACACCGTGTGTCCAAAACATCTGGAGAACATATAGCCTCACATTTCTGGATTGTGAGAAAATTGAATTAAGCCGCTGGAATTGCTTGGCAGTAATGCTTTGCCTTCATTCTCCTTTTACTGTACATGTGGTATTGAAAGAATGTCTGATCTGGAAGCTTTGGAGCCTGTCAGTTAGTCAGGAATGTGATCCTTCCTGGAAATTTCACTTACACTTACGTAAGAGCTTTTGTTCTGCTGGAAAGCAGCAATTCTACTTGTCTGGATATTGTAAAAGTACTTGCACCTTCAAGGTGGAAAAGTTTCAGAGGAAGGGTTCTGTGTTCTGTAATTAGACAAAGACATTAGATGGCAGGCACATCCCTCCCAGCATCCTCACTCCTCCAGCATGTGCACTCCACAGCTGCCACAGTCGTGTCCCATTCTGCAGCCAGCTCCAGATACCTTGCTCAGGGGTTTATGTGGCTGCAGTTTTGATTTTGTGTGAGTCAATAGCAAGCGAAGAGTTTTGTACCCTGAATGTACTTACAACATTGATTAGAGACTTCATGCTTGTACAAAAGGCACCAATGCAAAAGCAGTAAGTTGCTGCTGTAGTGACTTATTTCAACATGCTGGTTTTCTTGTCACTTGCAGATTTATGGAGTAGGTACTTCATTTGCAAATATTTGTTCTAATGAACTCACATGGTAATAGTGTATCTTCTTTTGTTGTTAGTTTTGAGATTTCAATGTATCTTACAAATCTGGGAATGAGGAGGAAAGTATGTCTTCATTTCCTTCTTACATAATTCAAGTCTTGCTCTCATGTACTTCCTTTCATCAGATGACTTTAGATACCATTAATATCTTCATCATCCTAATGTCTAGGTTAGATGCAGAGATACAGGAGTGACCTCACTATTTGCAGACACAGTATTATTGTATCTAACACTATTTTTATCTTCAGTATGCAGGCATAAAATGAGTGCATTTTAAAGATCAAGTTGAAGTCAGTTTTATTTTAGAAGATCAGAAAGTAAGGTGAAGTATTTGTGATATCAAAGGAAATAGTCAGGATTGTTCAATATATTTTCCTTTCATTGGAAATAGCAAATAAAACCATTTTCTTCCGAATAAGATGCCAGGAGGCAGGTTGGATTTGTCTTGCTCAGCTTGTAAATACCAAGTACTAAATTCTGACACTCAGGTTTTTTTCATTTTAGATTGTGTATGCTAAGAAAGTTCTCCTTTTTTCATATTTATAGGCAGAAGTCTATTGTCTATAATGCATCATCAGAAGCTTCTTTGCCAAAAAATGTAATTGCAGAATTATTCCCTTCTCTGATTCTGACAAAGTGTATGGAACCCTTTGTACTCTGATTGGTGAACTCCAAGTTCACAGGCAAAATTCTTTTTCTGAAGGCATCAGATTCCCTGTGCTTGAAAGTTGATGTTTTTGACAAGAGAGAGATTTTTATAAGTCATAAAAATGAGTAATTACTGAAGAAGAGTAATTAGAGAAAAGAAGCCTGAGGGGAAAGAAGTTCTACTTACACATTAAGCAAACACTGTCAGTTATGCAAAAAGAGGAGAATAGTTCCTGAAGGTAAGGACAGACACGCGCTCGGTCCAGGGACAGTTAAAGATAAATTGAACCCTCAAGTCCAGTTCTGCACTCCACTGAGTTTTGACAGGCTCAAAGGACACATGCGACTGAATACTCCCAGCCTAAACTGAGCTGAGTTAAAGACTTTTTTTCAATCCTGTGCTTCAGAGGAATGAACCCTTCTGCTCACACCCAGCTCTGCGACTCCAGCCCTTGGATGAGTTGCGTTGTCTGGCTGTGTCCGGCACTTCCCTTCTCTAGCCAACAAAAAAGTGTTTCATGTGCATAGCACACCAGTTGGGTTTCTTCTTTTTGTTTTCCCCCCCCAAATGTTGTTTATCTTAGTGGAAGAACACAGAAGCGTGTTTGCTGTCTGGTTTCATAAGGCAAGCTTCCTGATGACTATCACTAAGCCACGGAGAATGCTGCTTTTCACTGCCAGCAAAACAGATCCGTGTGTCGCCCTGTGTGAAGGGGTGTTGCCTGCTGCTGAGAGGGGACAGTGACAGGGATCAAGAAGGAAGCCTACACTTTTCCATTCTGACTTTTCTTGGAATATCTGAAATGGAAATGGTATTTTCCTGGAATATCAGGAAGAGTTTGGGTTACTAAAAAAAGTTTTTGTAACCTCTACAAAAATTGTTGAAGTTTCACCTCACTTTACTGCATTGTATGTTAAAGTTTTAAGAGGTTTACTAAATAGCTCCTTGAGCTTCAGCCTTCCTATTAACTACAATCTCTTGAATGAACTGTGGTTGACAAAATATGCTTTTGTATTGACTTAAGAAAAACATCAATAGTATTTGGTCATTATCAAACCCATTTGGCACTTCAGGCAAAGTGAATGGTGCCTGGAAAGCAATAAGCTGTAATTAAGGCATGCCATATTTGGGGCTTAATCAGCAGCAGGCACTCGGACACCAGGAGCAGCAGATGTGAAGAGTGCTTCAGTTCGTGTTACTGACCAACTGCTTCTGAGTGGTCAAGCAGCACAGTAAGCCTCTTTTAACTGTTCTTTCTGCTTTTGTGAACAGAGGGCATTTTAGACAGCCTCCTAAAAATTTATCTGCATCCTTTATGGGAAGTATGTGTGTCTTCATCAATCTAAGTAACAGGATATAATCCATAGTCATGTAAAAAGCACATAGTGTAAACGGTTGAAAAATTTAACCAGCTGACTCATTGTAAAATATTAACAAAACCCAATTCTTACAAACTGTGTGAGCTTGTACACTCAGGATAAATAGCTGGCTTTTTTCAATAGCACAGCTGGTGTCGAAACACTAAATTGCTACCATTTGAACAGGATGTGAGCTATATTTGGCAAAACATTTGCATGAAAGCTGAAAATTTGCAACTTAATTTTAGTTTATTTAAATTTTCATTGTACACCTATTAATCACAGATCTGGACCTGCTCCTATTGATTTTGGTATCACTTGTTTAGGTTGTAAGCCATCAGCTGAAAACATTAGAGGAGGGTACTGTTCTTCTGAACATCCAATATGTTGTTGCTGAACTGTCATTGACAGGAATTTAAACTGATAAAATATCTTAAGCATGTAATTTCTCCCTTGAAAAAGCAAAGCAAACATGAAAGCAGTAAAACTTGCACTTCACAGCATGCAAAAGTCAACTCTTCCTGCTGCAACTGTTTGTTTGTGAGGCTACAAAAGCATGTTCCCATGAATTTGAGCAAGACTAAAGAAAACCTCTGATGCAAGTCAGCAAACATGTAGCGCGTTGCGAATCACAGATGCATGCAGGAATTAATTGAAAGAAAGATCTGAAACTGAACTCTTAACTAGTAAGATTGTTGATATGTTGCTGGGGTAAGAGACATTCATACCACTAAATTACTTGTATGATTTTCTACGACCTCAAATCACAACAAGGCAGCTTATTTACATTCAAATTTTAGGACCTAGATGTTCATAGCTGTTATTACAATGTCATGCAAAAGCTTTCCATAGACCTTGTCCATCTGGCCATTTTTTAAAATTACTTTAGACCCTTAATTGTGTGCTATTTCAGAAAGTGCTGTTGCCTTCCTGACAGCTCCTTCTGTGTTTTCCTGTCTTAGCTTTAATTTAGTCTAAGGACTACTAGACAGGCAAATTATTGCACAGGCAAGGTCGGTCCCTTTGCTTTTACTGTGATGAAGCAATGGACATCCTGTAACAGGGACAGCATCTCACCAGAAATTTCATCTTTACTCTTCAGTTGGTGAAGGAAGTTTTACACAGATTCGTCCTGAGCAGTAATGGTGTTAACCATATAAAATCATCTGTAGACAAAATAATCCTCTGAAACATTTATCATTAGTTCTCTTGCATCTATGATTTCTCCCACTGCTTCTTAGGGAATACTGTCTTGATATCTTTATGATATGAAGAAATACAATTGAAGAAGCCATGGATATAGCTTCTCTTTGTTCTGGGCACATTTTCCTCCCTGCTGGGTTTTTCTGTGTTGCCTTGTTCAATTCTGATGCTTCCTACAACTGATTCTCAGGACAAACTGCACCTCTAATATTTTTAAGCCCAAAGATAAAGACCCTTGGAACTATGGCCCTCGCTTAACTGTGGCACCTAACTAATAATCTGTAATTAGATAAGATCCTAAGTGTAGATTATTGGTGTTACTCCTTCTCACATGAGTCAATCCTGTTGTTTCAGAAAGTGGATTGATCTTTTGTACAGGTAAAAAGAGATTTGCTTTGGAAGGCAACAGTGTAGAAAGCTACCTGTGCTTCTGGAGCTGCACGCTTGTGTCTGTGCCTCAGGACACCCGTTTTAAGACATCAGCTCACTAAAACTTCTTTGCACTTAGGATATTTCTACATGGCAAAGAGAACGCAGTGCCCAGCTGCCTGGTTTGCTTGAGGCACTTGGGAAGTACAGGTCAGGTATGGTGTTGGTGTAGACTGCACACTGCTGAGCAGCCAGGCTAAGGAGGCTGAAGAGCAGCTCTGTGGCAGTCTAGCTGTCTCTGCAAGGCACTGCAGCCCCTTCTGTCCTCTCTGTTTACTCTTCATGCTTTCCTGGCTGATTTTCCCAGCAGTCAAACCAGCAGTACTCTTTTCACATGACCCTAGCCCACAGTGTTATTATTTTATGAGGAAAATCACTATTTTAGACATACAAACAGCTACCTTCACACTTGTAAATTACGTTACGTAAGAGAGACTTCCACATTGGAATTTAAAGTGAGTTTATTTTTTTCTTGCACATGGCTATCTAGGCAAAGAGAATGATTATTTCAGTGGTAAAAAGTTTTCTAACTCTGCAATAATTACAAGTCTGACTAATTTCCCTCCACAGCAAGGTCCTGCAATAAAACCTTGAGGTGGTGGTTAATAAGAGATTGTCACTTGTATTGCTTGCAAAGTAGTAGCTCTGAGAGACAGAAGTCCAATTGAAACAAAACCAAGGGGAACAACAACCTAATTCAAAGAGCAGGCCAAGCAGGAGGCAATGCAAGTCCACCAGTACATGGAACATCCAATACCATCATATTGTACATTCCTCTGTGCTGGTTAAAACCAATCTAGGAATGTTAATAACAAGGAACACACATCACCTTGTCAGAATCTGGAGCTTGTGTCATGGAAAAGTTTTTTCTTAAATTATTCTTAATAGCTATGAATCACCATCTGCACAAGTGTGGGGATCAGAAGGCACAGTCCTGGTGCTCTGTCAGCCAGCATGGTAGTTGCCCACATGTGAAGGCTCTGCCTTAACCTCCAGGTGAGCATGAGGATGCATTAGGCAACACCCACTCCAGAAGACAGAAGGAATGATGTCTAATAATACTGACATGAAGGATTTATACTCAGTGACTGAGATAAGAGAAACCACTTCTGTTGGGTAATTACTGTTTAGAATTTTTTTTAAATTACAGGTATGTCTTGTGGTAAAAGCACGGAGCTGGAAGTCACTAGATTGAGGATAAAATCCCTGTTCTCTTACAGACATCTTTTTTAAGGTTGAGGTGTTAATTTCTGTTTCAATTAATCCAATATAAAATAAGGATGATGCTTTCCTTCCCTGTCTTCAATATCTAACTAGAAACTTTTCCTACATAGGGCAGTGTGGGGCTTAGGTCTTGACTGAGATCTGAAAACAATCCTTTCTAACATCAAAACAAAACACAATAGGAAATTTCAGTGTATTCTCCTAAACAATGACATTTACTCAAGCAAGTACAGTTTCAACAGGTTATTCCAGCTACAAAATATCTGTAAAATTGCAGTGGAAAGATGGCTTGGAATGACAGGCTGTGCATGTTTGGACAAGTAACTTAGCTGGAGATCACCATGCTTGTCTCATGGTAGTACTTTAAGGAATAATCAGAACTCATTTTAAATAATTCTAAATATGGAAATTATTATACAGGTGCTGAATAATATTCCTATTAATGTTTTTAGTTTAAAAATGGCCTGGAATGAAATCTTAGAACACATTGGCTGAGGAGCATAAAAGACTACGCCCTGAAAATAAATCAGAAACATATCAGTCAGTTTTAAGTTTTTTTCTATTAATGAGACTGCATTCTATAAATTGGAATTCCTTAGTCAAATTCCTG
>NW_008618311.1:32302-44453 GCF_000691845.1 Merops nubicus
ATCAATGCCCTTGGATTCAGTGCAGCTAGACAGATGAACTGACAATGCAGTTGATTCATTGTATTTTCTTGCTGGAAGTAAATCCTTCCTAAATGGAGGTCAATGGCAAAACACCCCTTGCCATCAGTGGGGGCAGGATTTTGCCCTCTACAGCTGCCCCTGCACATTTCTGCCTAAGTACAGATCTGTTTCAGTTTAGCTGTTGCTGGTTTTCCTCTTTTTTTTTTTTTCTGTTTTTCCTTTGCAGTTTTCTGAGGACAGGACCAGGAGCTGCTGGCATGTTTCAGCATGAATCACTGTGTGAGAAACACTTTCCATTGTCAAAACGCAGCACACCGAACAATCGTTACCTTCAATAGGTGTAAAAGACAGTCAGCAGCTCCTGGAATCCAGCCTCTCACTGCAGGGAGGGATCTCACTGCTGACTTAGAACAATAAATTGAATAAATTGAAATGGCAGCACCATCCCTGATGCTTTAGTCTGGTTATAGAGAGGTACACATAGATTAAAGGGTTCAGCAATTCTTTTGAATATGAGAATTGCCATATAAGGTGAAGTCAGTGATAAATCTGTTTCATTTTCTATGAGCATTCAGATAAGAGCTTCAAGGAATAGTATAAACATTTCAGGTTATGGATAGCTTTGGCAGAACTTCTCCTTTGAAAGCCTGTTACTTTTTACATTCCATGTGAAGTTTGAAAGGTTGGACTCTAAGACTGGTATTAGAGCAAAAACTGAGCAATAATCAGGCTGAAAAAAATCCAGGCACATTTGTACAAGGATTTCTTGTGCAGCTTCTGCTGAACAAAAAGGGACTTCTATAAATGAAAAATGTGCAACATGGACTTTTTTTTTTCCCCCTCCAAGAATACAAAAAAAAAGTGGTTCTGGTCTCACTTATAATTTTAAACAAAATCAGATTGACCATCGTTATGCTTTTGCTAGCATAAACTTTGTTTCTTGTATGACTAAACTCCCAATAGGCAAACACCATCTGCCTGTTGAAGGAAAAGAAGTCACCACTGAGACAATGTCTAACTCATTAAGAGATGAGAAATATCTAATCTACTGGAAAAGCTATGTAGCAATATCCTTAGAATCTCTGACTCCACATTCAGTGCATTTATTTGTTAAAGTTCCTCCTTTGATATTGAAGAAATTTTGCCCTGTTAAAACTGAAGAATTCTCAAGCACAAACTTTTCTCCAGAGCCAAATTCAGATCAGGTGTCACTGCATGAAATTTTACTGACTTCCTTGAAACAGTATGTGGTCCTGGAAAATTATCTTACAGCTGAGAACACAGAAGTTCAGATTGTGATAGAGCAATGTAAACAGTAGTGTCACATCACTTTACCCTTGCAGGAATAATGAGTATTGTTTACTGCTGTGAAATGTTTCTGAAGTGATATTTCTCCTCAATAGGAACTAAGAAAAAGCTGTGACTGCCTTTTCAGGCATTTAAATTTCAGCAAGTTCTAAAAGACACCTTCATTTTGGATTTTATTCATGTAAATATAAACATACACTTCTTAAAAAGCTATTTTATCGGAAATAATAGTTGTGTATCCTTTGTTTAGTAAAGTACTGTCATTTTGGAAGTTAGCCCCTTTTTTCATCCTGGCATTATATTGACATTTTATAAATGAGCGAAAAAGAAATGAATGGCACACAAAGGAGTTAACTACTTTAAAGTACGTGTAAAAAGTGTGTTTCTTTTTCAGAACACAGCTGCTTTCTAGCGAGCCTGCAGTCATTTCAGCAGCCAGGGAAGGTGGCTGGAGTGAGGTCCGTGGGTGTGGAGCCATGGCCTGGGGAGGGGGAGCAGCAGCAGGGCTCCTACAGAAGAGCTGTCCAGCACCAGCTCTGGTGCCTTCTCTTCAGCATCTGGTGAAGCACCACACTGGCCACCCTTGGGAAATCTTAGCTATAATTGGAGTGTGTCTGATTTTGAGTCTCATCAGAGAAGTAGAACCTTTCTTGAAGCACTGGCTGTGCAACGTCTGTAAAGCAATTTCTCCTTGACAGCCGTGAGTGGGTACACAGCTTAGCCACTCAGCCATCTCCTCAGACTGATTTACAGCCTTTGTGATGTGATATTTTCCTAACGTTGTGTGGTAGTGTGGGTCCATGAAAGAAAACAATCTGCTAGCAGAACACGGTGTTGTTATAGGTGGATACCTCTGATTCATGATGCTGGAGCAAATGAGTGCTTTAGTCCAACCCCACTGTTAGTTGCCAGTGTGAATGTACATTCATCTTGCAGTTTCTGAGCCAGTATTGCCAGCAGAAACTGAGATGTCTATTTGACCATTAAAACTGAGAGCAAAATTGCAGAGGACTACCTGGAAGTAGGAAACCAAAGCATGCCGTGATATGTGCAATTACGAAACACTTTCCAGAGATGTCCATGGCAACTAAAAGTCATAACTTTATGGGATAACAAAAATCTCAATAGAGATCTCAATGGAAATACTGGCTTTATGGCAAATAGTAATTCCTCTCCCCTCTTCTCACCTAAGCTTTTGGAGTTCCACAGGCTATAAATTACTGATCTCTTTCTTTCCATTAGAAGATAAGCACCTTATCACCTTTCCTCTTTTTAACATCCTTATCACTCCATGGGCAGTAAACATCTTCACTCTCAGGTGGTCTAATTGATACATATCTAATTAAAGGCAAAGCATTTTTTTCTCAACTTGCATTCGGCTTTGAAGTATGTTGCTTTGATTTAGACCTGAAGAGCAGCTTCATGTGCCTGAAAGGTCTCCCTTTTCCAGCTGTACTAGTTGATCAAATAAAATATACTACCCCTGCCCACAAACATTGTCTCACCTGTGTACCAATGCATTCATTCATTGTAAGTGAAAAAGAGAAGACAGTTTTTCACAGAACTAGTTAAAAGGCATGTGTGAGGTCTTGAAGATTAGGACAAAATGTTCAAATATGATGAGATGGAGAAAAAAAAGATTCAGCAGAGACTAAGGTACATAACTGGATTAGCAAGAAAAATCATTTTAGGACTTATCTCTCAAATGGGGAAATTTTCTGTGGAAGAAGTACCAGAGGTGAGAAAGCTGAATGTATAGGCAGAAGATGGTGCCAGCATCAAATAGTTTAAATAGTATTGCTGTACTTAGGATTCTAGTGAATCTCTTAGGAACATGTCTAGGTAGTGAGAGTTGGTTCTCCAAAGTTAATTATGTGGGACATAAAGAGAAAGAATGATCATTCCAATTGTTAAAAAAAAAAAAAAGAAAAAAAAAATCCATCAGTTCTCTGTAATGCTGGGTAGAAAGCACAGGAAGAAACATTATGTGCATAACACTGAAATTTCCAGGCAGTTCTAATTTGCACAGCCAGCAGTTACATGGAGATTTACTAAGTTTTTTTCACAGGTCACAAGGGTCACACAATTAATTGACCTGACTCATATGACATTTGCTGGGTTTATGACAACTATATCTTTTTTTTTCCCACCCAGTCCTCTTTTTGCCTGAGCTCCAACAAGTTTTAAGGCTGGGTTATGTTCTTCATTGTTAGGAGATGTTTGAAGAGAAGTAATGGAAAAAAAAAATCCACCAAAATGACTTAATTAGATCAGGGGAGAAGAAAATAGATCTAAGGTACATCATCCTCCCTTTAGAACACCCTTTTGCCTTTAAAGAACTTTTTTAGAAACTTAAGGCACTTTTAGTACTCTGGAGTGATGAGCTAAAAGGCACTTTTCTGACGTAAATCGTTTGCTTCACTGTTGTAGCGTGTGGCTGGCAAGGAAGGAGGTGCTGCCCGTTCAGTGCTGGGAGAAGGGAAATCCCTGTCCCCTGAGCAAATGATCCTGCACGAGGCATGTTTTGGATTTCTCACCTTCTTGTGGCCTGCCTGCTGCAGAGGAGTGACGTGGGGTTGTGTGGAATTTAACAACTTCTGTAGGGAGCCCTCCACAATCCTATTCCTCATCATTTTGTTTAGTAAGACTGTCTCGTTGGCAGTTGTTAATAAGGTCTGGGATGGTTTGGGGTCTTTTTCCTGGCTTATTGCTCCCTTGATTTGTTTTTGGTTTTGGCCTTTTTTTTGCATTTTAAAGTATGTGACAGGATTGCTGTTTATAATGTGTATTAGCCAGGAGAATCTCAGAATTTTCTGAGGTCAGACTATCAGCATCCTTTTGTTTGCATATGCTGAGCTAGTACTTGGCAGCCTGTGTAGTAGCTCAGCCATTCTCTCAATTAACAGGTTGTTCTTTGTATTTGAAGTGATTGATGTGATTGAAGTGACTAGCATGTATATGCCTAAATAAATTACTCTAGGGAAGAGAGTGATCCAAATGGAGAAAACTAGATGGGTCCAAAGACAGTTTCTTGTCAGAACAATGGTGCATTCAAGAACATGGAAAGGACTCAAGTGAGAATAAAATATCAGAGCAGAAAAGGTCTGAGAAAGTACAATTTCACTCCTAAAACCTTTGTTAATGAAGATTCAAGGATGTAGTTTTTGTTCTGTTTCTCCAGAGGCAAAACCCCTGGTGTAGATACAGACATCCTGAGAAAAATATCAATTGCTGGCACAATAATTTATTTTTCTGTGACAACATTAGTTCAACCCTCCTGGATTTTGTCTTCCTGATTAACTCAAGAGCCAATAGAAAAAGGATTGTTTAAATGCTTAAATTAATTTTAATAATATTGGCAAATCACTCATCTCTAACTTTTTTTTTTTTAAGGCCTTATAGTCTACACAGATTTTTTTTCTTAAGAGCTGACGCTTCTACTTCTGTGGATCAGCAGTAGCCACCCTGAGTATTTTTGCAGGACTTCATTATTTGGCAACATGTTGGCATGACAGGAGAACCCTGTGTCTCTTTTAGAGTTCACCTGCTGGTTAAGATCCCCTTGCATGTCAGCACACGGAAGCAGTAGATTAATTGTTATTTATTCTTAACTTACATACTTACCCATACAGCCTAAAAATACAGGACAGCCCTGATTCTTTACATCTGTATACACATGGGGTTTGTTATTTTTTCCACAAGTGACACCCTGGACTTAATAAGACAATGGGAGGCCCCTGACTCACAGGTCTAAATGAAACTTCCAATCCAGGGTTTTGCCCTCGAATTACCTTTTATTTGCACACACTGCTATATCATTGTTTGACACTGGCTTTTGAATGCACGTATATTATGTAAAGCTGCTACATTGTTCTTGGTTTTGCTTTGCAGTACAGAATTGGACAGCTGTACATGATAAGCAAGCACAGCCATGAGCAGAGTGACCGAGGTGAAGGTGTGGAAGTGGTGCAGAACGAACCCTACGAAGATCCAAACCATGGCAATGGTCAGCTGACAGAAAAACGGGTCTATCTCAACAGGCAAGTGCAACAAAACTGCTTCTCTCAGCTTGGGCTGGAATGAAGAATTGCAAGGAATGCCCCTTCCAGGCAATAGGCTTTCTGTGGCACGTGTCCCCGTGAGTACATGCTGCTTCCTGGGAGCCACAGGAAAGAAGGAAGGTGGGATAGATCAGTGGCTTGAAATAGAGAGATCAGCTGTCATTTCTTCTAGGCTGTGTTTTCCAAGATAAGAAGTACAACGTGAAGTTAAGGATGGAACTTCTGTTTTTTCTTACCTCACAATAATGTCACAAAGGCAGTATCTCATTTTTTATGACAAGTTTTCCAAAATAAGAAGCACAACGTGAAGTTTAGGATGTACTGAAAATTGGAACTTCTGTTTTTTCTTACCTCACAATAATGTCACAAAGGCAGTATCTCATTTTTTATGACAAGAGATTTGCCTCAATAAAGTTAATTGGTATTATGAATGACCACTAGGCCTGTACAGTGATGACCTTCTGTACCAAAATAACAGACTTAAAGACATGATGGGAAAAAGTTGCTTTTGTTTCCCTGAAGTTCCATCATTTCTTAAAGTGAAATGTGTCTCTTCCTGTGATGAAATTATGCTGCTGAGGATCAATGCCTCCACACTCACAGGCCAGAGATGAATTTTTATATATATGTGCATGCGTGTGTGTCCTATGAAATATATTGTTCAATCTGTTCCCATTTTTACTGCTGCTGCTCTAATTGAATATCACTGCTTTTCTGAACTTCTTCTATTCCCCTGGGCCTGTTTTGTTTTATTAAACCTGTGCTCTGTGCCATTTCATACTGAGCATAGAAACACTGCAGCTATTGCCTCTACATTGCAAGTGACTCCTCCACTGCAAACCTGACATCTGTGACCATAACTCAGGCTAAATTGAATCAGCAGGCACGTTGCACGCACGCACACGCACACTGGAGTCCAATAATACATATCTTGCCAACATTTAATATTATTGTGATGGTAACTCTGTTCTCTCAAAGGCTAGAAAAAATTGGGAAAAATCAATAAATGTGTTTCTGTTAGAGAGCTCCCAGAAACTGGGGGGGTTTTAATGTTTCTGGATATTTCTTTCCTTCATGTTTAAAAGAGATATGGCTTTAGGCACTGAAAGGTATATGCAGAATTAACACTTTAGGGTAATTCAGAATAACCACAAGGACTGTGTCTTAGGAGGCATACTTGAAGACATACTTGGGAAGCTTGTATATTTACTCACTTTCCTGAGGAACAGGACTTGTTACACCAGCACAGTTCTCTCCATCATCTTCTTCCAGGATCCACCGCTCCAATAAACTTGCTAGCTTTGCTTCCATTCCCTTTGTTTTGCTCTGGACTATTCTCTCCTGAAGAAATAGGAGCTTACGTATTTCAGTGGTGGTTTCTTTGAAAGATTTGTGCATTATTTTAACTTATCTTTTCTCCCCTGCTAATACTTTCATTCTTGCAGAGGGTCTTCCTGCTTACCAGTGGCTGCAGCTGGACTGCCTTTCAGAAACACTTGCTCCTTATGTGCTGAAAGACTGGACTTCATCTGGGGAAGGAAAAAAATATATATTTTTTTAAAATAATTGATTCAAAGAGACCTGTGTTTCTAAAATAGAAATACTATGTTTTCTTCCTTTGAGAGGACCCTTGGAACATTCATGTGTGTCTCTGACTGTGACTTGTTGGCAACTCAGAGTGTAATAGGTGTTTTGCTCCTAAAAGCATTTGTTTTAGAGATATATCATGCCAGTGAAGACTGGCAGGAAGGTAAACAGACTTCTTTTGGTTATTGTTGGTTTTAGTATAAAATGAAGAGCTGTAAGTTAAGAAAGACATTATTAGCAATATTTTCTAGTGTCAATAAAAGCCTTAGTTATATTCAGACTTGTTTACTCCCTCTTCTCTCCTGCTGGAGCACTGTTTTCAGAAGCTGAAAGTCTGTACTCTCTGGTATTTATTATTCAGGCATCGGAGTAAAGTTTAGCAGGGGTGAGGGAGGGAACAGAGAGACAGTCATAAAGGCACTGACAGAGGCTGACAAAATAAAATATCTGATACAGTGAAGCCTATTATGCAGTATGTAAAATGCTGCTTAAAAAGCTACACAAGAAAGGTTTATGTAAAGAAAAGAATCTGGTTTTGAGCAGCATCATCAAAGAGCAAAAGTCAATGCACTTGACTCTGAATCTTTAGCTAATGTACTAACGTCTGCAATTTGCCTCTGGACAAATACAACATTTATGCATAGCTAGATCATGGTTAAATAAACCTTAATGATCCAAACTCTGTGTTTTCTTCAGAAATTTGCTAATACGGAAAGTTGATTTACTTTCTGCACAGTTATCTAAACATAACTGTTTCCAACATTTACACTTGGGTCACTGAGGTCTGAAAGCATCGACTTCAGTCGAGGTTCAGTCTCGGTCCGAGTGATCTGCTAGGCACATCACGAGGCTAACACAGTTTTAGCCCAGGCCCTGGAGGACAGTGGTGTTTGTGGTCCCCAAAGGTCTGCCTTCTGCTGAGTGCCTCCTGCTGCACCTTTGTTCCTGCCACCTTCAGTGATTAGTACTGATGTCATTAAGAAAGGTTCAAAAGATGAATTATCGCGAACTTGCCTTTTTAAAGTGTGTGTTTGTTCATCATGACTTTGGTACCTGTATGACCAGGTACTGGAAACAAGAGACACAAGATCTGTGGTAAAGAAAAAGCTCCCACTCTCCCACAGTATTATTAAATTACCCTTTAATGATCTTTTCATATCCTGTATCCATGAGTTTCATTTCTTATTCTCCTGCTGTTGTACCACCGTGTTGGTAAGTTCTCTTGACAGATCAAGCTCTGAGCTACGACATCAGTTCCATTACTTCTCTTTGCTTTTGTGATTTTACTTTTCCCATCAGCAAAATGGCATTAACACTACCTACCAGCCTCATAGAGGTGTTTTGAATGATTTGATAATTTTAATATAAAAGCTTCCTACTCAGGAGTTGGTGTTGGTGGTGTGGGGAAAACTGCATGCTAAGTGAGTTGAAAGTCAGGGTTTGTGTGCTGGCAGAGAATATGGAGGAAGAAGAAAGACTCTTTAAGAAGAAATAATGGAATTGGGATGGAAGTTGTATATTTACTCATGACCTCTTGTTGGAGAGTGCCTCCCTGTGGTTAAGGATACTGTGACACAGTCACACCTTCTATGGTCTAACCTGCTGAGTTCACCCATGACCAAGGATTTGAGGCCATAAATTGTTGAAACCTGCAACCTCAGCTTAAATCCAATCAGAGTTTATTGCCCTGGCACCATATTGCTCACTCTGAGAGGGGAGCAAACAGACTCGGTTTCATACATGCTTGCGGAGATAACTGCTGTGAAGTGTAGGTATGGCTGCATCCTCTGAAACACCCATCAAATTAGGAACTCTTTTGGAAGTGCCTTATTTTCTACAATACTCATAACATACTCTAATTTTATATTTTCTTCTTATTTTCAGCAAACTGCCTAGCTGGGCTAGAGCAGTAGTTCCCAAAATATTTTATGTTACAGAGAAGGCCTGGAATTATTATCCTTACACAATCACAGGTAAGGAATAAAGCAGAAATGATTATTGACTTGTCCTTTTTGAATAGTTCAGATTATCTTCAGAAGCTCCAGGTTATATATTCAGCCACAGATACCAAGTTTCTTTAACAACTGTTGAACTGCATATATTTTCCCTTCTCATATTGGCTGATAGCAGGAAATAAAGATTATAGACTATGGATAGGTAAAATCTGGAGTGTTTTATCGCTGCTGTTTCTTCCTTGCAAAGAAAACTTCAGGTGCTTAGATTCTGTGCTGACTTGTTCCCTTTATTGTCCCATAGATTTTAGTCAAATGTAAATCAGATTATCTGAGGCATTTTTTTTTAATTATTAATGTATGTTTACTGTAAGGATCTTGCATCATTGTTTTAATTCACATTTCTGTTTTTTTTTTTCTTTTCCCTCATCATCTTTTTTTTACAAATGGACAACTGGAAATCAGAATACACAGTAAGTTTTTTTTCTTTTTATTCTAAAAATAGGGTAATTATGTAAAATATAGTAGTGGAATCAAACTGATTCCTCCTTAATATAATTAATACATAATGCATTCAATAGTGGAACTTTATTTTAGCTATTCGTTTGAGAGATTTAAGATTAAATTTGAAGTGTTTCTGTGGGGATCCTATAAATTATTTACCTTATTTTTTTATCACTTCAAAATAATTTTATATATTTTTAGTCACTGACTGTAACAAAGAGAAGCTTCTATAAAACAGGGCAAGGCTTTTAAGGCTCCAGTTATTACGTGGAGACATGAGAACAGATTTTATTTTATTTATTGTTTTATTAACTTATAAAATGCTCATCTCTGGTATAGTATCTGGGAAACTGTCTGATCTGTAGACAAAATTAAACATAAGCTGGGCACAGTGCCCAGAAAAATCAACTATTCCCTCTAGCAGAGCTAAGGCAAAATATAGCACATAAATCATGAGAAAAATTGTTTTAAATACACTGGCCTCAGTCATACACAGTGAGTTTCCAGCAGCCTTTGGAATCTGAGGAGGAGATGGTGGGTGAGGAAGTTCCAGGTGAAGGGACCTTTCAGAAACACCTACTTTCATTTAGTTTGAACTTCCAACTGCAAATAAAACATAATCCACTTGTTTTTCTTAACTCTGCACTACTCAAAATGTTTGTGCAGATTTTAAACCCAGTAAAGCATACATAGAAGAAAATGATTTTGATGTGATAAATGTGAAAGAGGGAACACTAAAGGGATTTAAAGGCTCAGATCTGCAAGCTGGAGATTTAGAGTTGAAACCGTGATGATTAGGTTTGAAAATCCAAAGTACCAAACTGTGCTTTTCACCAGGTACTGTACATGCTCATTACATGTTCTGCTTTGTTTCATGTTTATAATTAATTAATTGTCAGAGGAAACCCAAATGTCCCTTAATGGACAGTAGGAATGAGGGGACAGATTCTCAGCTGTTGTTGTCAGAAGGTACCTTCAGCAGGGTCTATCACACTTTATTTTAATTAAGCGTTTAGCTTTTGATAGAATGTGGTATCTTGTTTTGATGTCTGTTACTTAAACTCTGTTGTATATTTTTTCTTTATCCAAAAGTCAATTTGAATTTTTAATATGATTTTTTTTTTCTTTAACTGAAAGGGACAAGTAGGAATGATTAAAGGTAGAGTAGCAGACAGAAACATATGTCTGAATCTGAAATGTGCAACACATTGCCAAAACCAAAGAGCAATGCCATGCTCACAGAGTTTGAATCAGGAGGTGATCTTTGTCTAATCTAATGAGACAACACCTAGAACCCATTTTGGTGAAGGTCTGTAGCAGGTGTACAGATACAGAGATCTTCAAGAGCATCAGCAAAAACGATTGCAGGATTGAAGAGCCTTGTAAAAAAAAATTAAATCAGTCTACAAATGTAGAAGGTAGGAAAAACAGTCACTAAGTGACAGCATAACTGCCTGTGGGAGCTGGGGACTAATTACTGTGGTGCCAGGAAACAGCCAGAAATATTGGAGTGAGATTAAGGAAACTGTACTTTAGACAAAAATCTAAAATATATTTGAATGGAGCTGATAGACTATGAAACTAGGGAAACAGCAAAAGTGCCTATGCCTCAAACTGTTGAATCTAGAACTAAAATGTTAAAGATACCACTGGGAATAATTCCTATCCTTGTCTGGAATATTTCTCTAAATTTTTATCTTCTGTTTTCATTAGAGAATTGTGAAAGAAAGAATAAATACACAGATGTTGCCCAAATATGTACGATAGCTTGGAAACCCTTTTCTTAAAGATAGTAAATTCCTTCCAAAGGATCTGTGGGACATCCTAAGAGTTAAACTGAGCCTCATTTTAAGGAAAACTGATTTTAAAGATTGGATAAATAAAGAATAATCTTACCAAGTCAAGTACATGATGCTATGAAGTATGTTCACACCTTACTTAACCTCATAAATTCCACTTGAAATAAAAAAAACAGGACCTTAAAGGCTCAGTAGTGTTATTTCAGTGTATGTTAGTGATTTGGAAGAGGATGTGAACAGCAGACTCAATCTTGCT
Organism: Merops nubicus; assembly: GCF_000691845.1. NCBI lineage: Eukaryota > Metazoa > Chordata > Aves > Coraciiformes > Meropidae > Merops > Merops nubicus. The sequence goes on from NW_008618311.1 coordinate 43,791, forward strand.
GATAGCCTTAAGGTTTTTCAGCTGTAAAATATCAAGGCTGTTAAGAAATTGCATTCAAGGACATACACTAGCATTCAGAAATTCAGTGCAGAATCATTTCATCAATCTGGTTTTCCTGTGAAATCTTATGCATTTCATAAATATGACCTTCTTCAGGACATGAAATTAAGACATCTTCTACAAAGAAAAAAAATCCAGAATATTTTTCTCTGCAATGGTAGTATAAAAAGCCAAGAGTGATTCAATGCATGAAAACAGGATTGGAAATTAGTGCATCGTGATGTTAGTACTCTATAATCTGGGTCTAGTTATGATGGCATCTGCTTTAAGGAATATTTGTTAAGCAGCAAACCCCTAAATTTGACAGCAAACAGCAGGTCTACTACCAAGACTCATCAACAATGTTAATAATATGTAAAGCAAATGACACATTTAAGACACTGAGCTTAACAGAACTATTACACAAGTGATGCTTTTGTGGTGTGTAATATATGAAATATGTAATGTCAGGAGAGCATTTTAAAATGCTCACTGTGCTGTTTGTGGAGAAGGGCCTCATTAAAGCTGTAACACAAAAGATTTCCTGTCAGGAAGATGAGATGTGGGTAATGTCCCAAGAAATGCCATATCAAAGCCCCAGCTAATCCTTGCAGGCTTCCTGCT